>NC_089794.1:21372602-21377602 GCF_040412425.1 Macrobrachium rosenbergii
GTGCGGACGGACAGACAAAGCCGACACAATAGTTTTTTTTTTTAGATCCTATATCTTATAACGGGTAAGATGGTTTCCATGATAACGTATTCTAACCCTGTGATAATTTCTACCAAATATTTAAATTCTCGAGAGTCGACTAATGATTATATCAATCAAATCCCATCAAGATCCGCTCATCCATTCGTGAGAGATCTCGCTAACACATACGTAAACACAAAAACACACTCTCACCCAACAACAATTACATGCAAAATATACCAATTTCAGCCTCGCCAGGGGAAGGAATAAACACAGGCTATTAGTTCATTCACTTATTGTTGTCTCCAATAAATTATTTATTCCATAATAACATAATTCCCAGGTAATTCCGATTTAGGAGCCCAAATATCCCCTCATATTGGAGAATCAGTTGCACGCTTAACGACCATCCTGTATCTCTGAGGCAGGTTAATAGCCTCTTCATCATACCTTAAGAGTCCATTATCCTACTCATACCTAATGCCCAAACATGCCCCCACCCCCTTTCCCATCCACATACCAGACCACCCCTAAAACCCTCCATCCACCCCCCTACCCTTCTCATGTCATTGCCATCAACCTCAGATAGTCAATAGTCACTTGGGCATTGCCATCAACCTCAGATAGTCAATAGTCACTTGGGCATTGCCATCAACCTCAGATAGTCAATAGTCACTTGGGCATTGCTTGGCAAGCGAAAGCAGTGTCTCACAATACTCAAAGCCTGTAACAGTGATTGACTTCCTAGAGCCAATTCGCAATATATTATCCCTCTCCTTAAAAGCGTGATATATATACAATCTAAGAGGGTATCATTCCAAAATGCTTCCTTGCTTGTTAGAATTATTCAAATACAGTAAAGTTCGTTTATAACGTCCAGGTTTGTAAGGAATTCAGGCTTATAGCGAATGAAAGTGAGTTCCATTCCCGGTTCCAATTCAAATAAACGAACTTAAATTTGTAGGTATGTAACGGATTCTTTATTACGAAATCTGGCATATAACGAACAATTTTGTAAGTCGCCGTGACAGTTTTATTAGTAAAAAATACCTGCTGTAACGAAGTGATAATTTTATTGCTAAACAAACATCAAACGACTTTTATCCCAATGAAGCAGAAGAATTAATATGCTGGGTTCCTTTCTCATTTAAAGGTTTTAAATAAAGGAAAACTACAAATATAGCTTAATTTTGTTTTAAACATTAAAATACATACCCAGTTCTTAAACTAACAATGCCTTTCATTGAAATGTATTGGAAATCTTGATACCCTTAGGACGATCGAGATTTTATCCAATCATTTCAACTATCTTCTTTTATAACGAATGATCCCTGTAACGAATTGCAGGCGACAGTCCACCCCCTGGAATTCGCTAAAACGAACTTTACCGTACTAAATCGTTAAAGAATTCTTAGGACATTTTCTACAGATGATGGTCGTCGGACAAAGCTTCGTCTCTTAGGCTTTTACCATCTGTGAAGCTGTGATTCCGAAATGTTGTTTGTTTGTGTGAATTGTTCGAACACTAAATCGTTTGTGGATTCGTCGCTTGGATATCGATCGTCATTTGACTGTTTGTGCGTATGTTTGTTCTCGTTTTCTCCAACAAACACAGATGGATTGTCATGAAATTTTGCAAGTAGGTCGTTCAAAAGTTAAGGGCAAATCCCTCAAATTTTAGTTACGTTTTGTTTGTTAGTTTGTGCATCTGTTTGTTCTCTTTTTTCTCTAAAAACATCGATGGACAGTCATGAAATTTTGTAGGCAGAACGTTCAGAAGTCAAGGGCAAATCCCTTCAATTTACGTGACATTCTCTTCGTTAGTTTTTATTTGATTGCATTCCTCATAAAACACTCTATGCAGTCTACAGGAAATTTTGCAGGAGGAAAGGTCACAGGTCACTACGGAGGGAGACCGACCCTTCATATTTATGGTGTAATTAATTTCATTCAGACTTTCCTTACGATCAAAGTAAGCAATTGGGGCATCTCAATTCATATCAGCCTCTAAAACAAAAACAAAAATCTTGTGAGATTATAACCAATTTCACTAATTAATAACAAGCGCATCTCAAGCTCTCACAACCCGATTCAACAACAGTCGGGTTCCCATATTTCTCACAACCGATTCAACAACAATTGAGTTCCCATATTTCTTACAACCCAATACAATAATCTGTTTCCCATACCTCTCACAACCCATTTCAACAACAATCGGTTTCCCTTATTTCTCACAACCCAATTCAACAACAATCGGGCTCCCATATTTCTAACAACCCGATTTAACAACAATCGGGTTCCTATATCTCTCGATTCAACAACAATCGGTTTCCCATACTTCTCACAACCCTATTCAACAACAATCGGTTTCCCTTCTTACTCACAACCCGATTCAACAACAATCGGTTTCCCATACTTCTCACAATCCGATTCAACAACAATCGGGTTCCCATATTTCTCACAACCCGATTCAACAACAATCAGTTTCCCATATTTCTCACAACCCAATTCAACAACAATTGGTTTCCCATATTTCTCACAATCCGATTCAACAACAATCGGCTTCCCATATTTCTCACAACCCTATTCAACAACAATCGGTTTCCCTTCTTACTCACAACCCGATTCAACAACAATCGGTTTCCCATACTTCTCACAATCCGATTCAACAACAATTGGTTTCCCATATTTCTCACAACCCGATTCAACAACAATCAGTTTCCCATATTTCTCACAACCCAATTCAACAACAATTGGTTTCCCATATTTCTCACAATCCGATTCAACAACAATCGGCTTCCCATATTTCTTACAACCCAATACAATAATAGGTTTCCCATATTTCTTACAACCCAATACAATAATAGGTTTCCCATATTTCTTACAACCCAATACAATAATCGGTTTCCCATATTTCTCACAACCCAATTCAACAACAATCGGGTTCCCATATTTCTCACAACCCGACTCAACAACAATGTGTTTCCCATATTTCTCACAGCCCGATTTAACAACAACCGGTTTCCCATATTTCTCACAACCCGACTCAACAACGAAGAAATAAAAGAAGCTAATTAATATTCCCTTGCTAATTCGTCAACCAATAACCTCACATTCCTCGTCTCCTTTCCTTCACGGCAAGAGAACAGGAATATTCCGGAGTATTACTGGGAACCGGGCCGTGAAAAATGTTATTTCATTAGTATAATTCACTTGAAGCAATGAAGGTTTTATTTTATTTTATTTTCTATTTTTATTTATTTTTTTTTTTTTGTCTTCTCCCTTTGATACCTGCTGCGAATATTTGCGTCGCTCGAGCTGCGTGCGAGGTTTTAGAAAGAAGGAATTCAATTTGCTCTCTATTCGGAAGTTACTCGTTGATACAAACTCATAGCCGCACACACACACACACACACACACACACACATATATATATATATTATATATATATATATATATATATATATATATAATTATATATCCCTTATATATATATATATATATATATATATATATATATATATATATATATATATATATATATATATATAATGTTTTTATTATATATATATATATATATATATATATATATATATATATATATATATATATATATATATATATATATATATATATATATATATATATATGCATGTATATATATGTGTGTTTATATATACAGTATATATGTACATACATATATACACACTTAAACATAACACAGTTGTTTACAACAAGACAAACAGATAAACAAGTACAAGCACATTTCTTTTGATCCAACAAATCTCCCTCCCTTCCCCCGGCCCCCCCCCCTCTCTCTCTCTCTCTCTTTCTCCTTCTCTCTCTCTCCATCGCTCCATACACGCCTGAACAAAGCATATCTGTTTGTGTTGACGCAAGACCCCTACTGAACGGCACTCGTAACCATCATCCTTTTGTACGTGGAACGATGGTTTAATGAGGGGAGGGTATTGTTGCCACAATACCTGTTGAGATGGCGCAGTCGCTGACCTACGATGCTGCGACGCCAGTTTAAAATATCAATATTCTTTTCATATTTACTTGTGGTCACTTGTATTTTAGTTTGTAAGTGCGCGTGGTTATACAACCACAAAAAATGGGGGAGATAATAATAATAATAACAATAATAATAATAATAATAATAATAATAATAATAATAATAATAATAATAATAGTAATAATAATAATAATCAATAATTCCTTTATTTCATTTCAGAGTTTCAGTACGTATTGTTTTACATTGCATGAAGATTCAGATGAAAAATATGAGAAAGGGGAAACAGAGAGAGAGAGAGAGAGAGAGAGAGAGAGAGAGAGAGAGAGAGAGAGAGAGAGAGAATAAAGAACAAGAAAATGAAGAGAAGGGACAAAACCTAAAAGAGAGAGAGAGAGAGAGAGAGAGAGAGAGAGAGAGAGCCACCAGCGCGGCAAACAGAACGACCCACTAACGTCCAATTTCAAGCCCCCTAATGCCTAATATTACCCAAACAACTCCTAGTTTTAAACAATTAACGTCCGAATTCCAGCTCCCGTTGCCCAAATAACGTCCTTACGCCGCCGATCCTGTGAACGTTCCATTCACTGTACGTCCGTGCGCGGTATCTTTCCCTCATTAAGGTAGGTACTCCTCGTCTATAGAATTTTTTTCCCTTTTTTGTAGAGAGAACGCAACTTGTAAACACTGATCTCCAAGGAATCTAGATAGGCTACATGTTTCTTAATTGGGTCTATTGAAATCGCCATTTTACTTTTTGGCTAAAGTGACAGCTCGTTATCTTTGTAGAGAGAACGCAACTTGTAAACACTGACATACAACGAATCCAGATAGGCTACCTGTTTCCTGATTGGGTCCATTGAAATCGCCATTTTAACTTTTTAGCAAAACTAACAATCTTTGTATTTTTGAAAAATGAGGCTCCTTATGCAGAGATAATTTAAGTTATGGTCGTAATGAGACC
>NC_089794.1:21382602-21400102 GCF_040412425.1 Macrobrachium rosenbergii
GTCGCACACACATCGCAAACATGTTGACTACAAGTGCACGACTTCTTGGTGGTTCTAAAAAAGTGCTTCATACAATTGTCCCATTGCACACACACATCACAAACAGGTTGAACACATGTCGAAGACTTATTGGTAGTTCTAACCAGTGCTTCACTGCGATTATCTAGCATTTGCCATAACGCTAAATAGGGGTCACTACTTGCCAAAATTTGGACACTGGCCTACAACACCAGTGACCTTGAGAACATCTAGCTTTTCAGCAGGGCTTATATTATCACCAGCGAAATCTATAAACAGAATCTGTGAAATCTTCAAGAACACACTCACTTTTCTGGGGGAGGGATCCCCCCCCCACTTCCCAGAAAAAGTCAACGACCTATAATAACAGTGACCTTGCCGACCGCACAGAATCTATAAAATCTACAAGATCCCACTCCCTTCCCTTGGGGAATCGCCCTCCCCCCACCATAAAAAAAATGTCAACAACCTATAATAACACTGACCTTGAGGACCGGTCTTTTGAGTAAGTCATGCAACGTCACTCTCAGAACTCATGAATAAAACCTATACAACAGACTCTATAAACTCTGATCTTTGGATCGCACGACCTTCACTCAGGAACAGAATCTATATAAACATACTCCACGAACTGTCAAGGTTCGCGTCACCTCCTTGCGGGATGCCCCAACGCCACAAAAGTGAGGGTGATACTTCGTCTACATAAAAAGACAATAAACTCTAATCTTTAGATCGCACCACATTCATTCAGAAAAAGTCTGTATAAACAGACTCAAGGAACTGTAAAGGTCCGCATCATCCACCTGCGGGATGCCTCCTCACCCGCCGGAAAGTGGGGTCAGTGACCTATAATAACAGTGGATGTTGAAGACCTCGCTTCTGAGCAAGTCCTACCGCGCCCCGCGCTGGTTTTACTTCCCACGCTCTGGTGCGGCTCCAGCTCACACACCAGATCTCTTCTTATCTCTATCTCTCTCTCTCTCTCTTTTGGTAATGTCTAATGAGGCTCTGAATGGAGAATGTCTGGTCTTGCTCTCTCATCCGGAAAGAGTGAGGTGTCTTGGATTTTTTTTTATTTGTTTTTAATTTTTTTTTTGCTAAATCTATCATAAATTTTTTGTTTGTTTGTTGCAAAAGGAGAGCTCATTCTTTGTTTTCTAAGTAGTTGCAAAGGATTATTTGTCTGGTTTGAAGAGAGATGCAAATAAACGACTTATTTTGAAAGTGACTATATTATACCCTTTATTTTGAATATTTATTTGTTTTGAAGTTAATTTAAAAAATAAATTGCTCTGAATGTAATTAAATATTACCACCCACTCATTTTTAAAAAAGGCAGTCCTTTAGGGAAAACGGAACGAACCGCAAAAACAGAATTCCAAAACAGGCAAACGAACGGAACAAACTCAAGCAACATAACTGCTTTTTGCTTTTTTTTTTTTTTTTTGAAGTCCTTGACATTTCCCTCGGCTAAGACAAATGATTAATAAAATTCTTTCAGACATCGGGCGTCGCCTTAATTCAATCGTCCACCAACGTAAAAAATAAAAATAAAAATAAAATTAAAAAAACTGAGGCTACACACGGTGCAGAATTTTTGTTCGCCATTTGGTGCAAAAGTCGCGACCTACGCACTGTTGAGATTAGGGCGGAAAACTGAGGGATGTTCCGTTTCAAGTCAAAACTCTGGAATTCCATTAATCACACGAAAGAAAAATGAAACCCATCTTCAGGAGAGAGAGAGAGAGAGAGAAAAACCTACACACACACGTCCAAGTTGGCACAAAAAGAAAATCATGGTTTTTTTTTTTTTTAATAACCTTGACTAGCGCAATGCGAGCAGACCAACATACGTATCTGAGAGATTAGGGGTCAAGACCAGAGAGGATACTTGTGTTTTTGTTGATAGTCCGAGTTAAAATAGTAATTTTTAATCTAAATTATATATATATATATATATATATATATATATATATATATATATATATATATATATATATATAAAAAGTACCATTCTAATTTATAATAACAATGCTATTAATAATGAAATGGAAGTGGAATACAATATTTACGCCAAAGGCAAAGCGCTGGGAGCTATGAGGTCATTCAGCGCTGACAGGGTAATTGAGAGTAGAAAGGTTTGACAGGTGTAACAGGAGGAAAACCTCAAAGCAGCCGCACTATGAAGCAAATGTTACGAGAAGAAGGAAAGTAAGATGGAGGAAAGAGAATATGAAAGGAGGTACAGTAAACAGAATGAAAGAGGTTGCAGCTAAGTGCCAGAGGGAAGCTGCAAAGAACCTCAAGTAATGCCTACAGTGCGCCGTGTGAGGTGCACTGACGGCACTAACACCCCCCACTCACGGGGATAATGATAATTGTCATAATAATAATAGTAATGGGGTCTATTATGACACAATTCCACTTTTCTCTTACTGATAAATTGTTATTGTCAAAAGGCTGATTTATTTTGGTTTTGGTAAAAAAAATTATTAGTGTAAAACCTAGTTTTGCCTTAACTTCCAATTTCGCATACAAAATTTAACTCTTAACCCAAATTTCACATAAATCTAACTTCTAATTCCAATTTCGCACTAAAAAACTTACTTCTAACTCCTGTTTCGCATTAAAAAACTAACTTCTAATTCCAATTTCGCATTAAAACAGCTCACTTCTAATTTCAACTTCGCATTAATTTTCAACAACTCGCTTTCTAATTCCAACTTCGCATTAAAACAACTCGCTTTCTAATTCCAATTTCGCATTAAAAAACTTTCTAATTCCAATTTCGCATTAAAAAACTTTCTAATTCCAATTTCTCGTTAAAGAAAACTCACTTCTAATGCCAATTTCGCATTACAAAAACTCACGTCTAATTCCAATTTCGCATAAAAAAAAAAACTCGCTTCTAATTCCAGCTTCACTTCTACCTCCCAAATTCCAATTTTAGCCAACCCAAAATTCCAGTTTCACTCGACCATTCCCAAACCCCCCTTAAAAAAAAAAAAAAAAAATTCAAGATTACCCGAACACCGCTTTCCAATTCCGGTCCCGAAATTCTCCGCTTGAGCCTAAAAGATATCGCCTGCAAATTGATTTGTTTCAGTGACAGATATACAAAGGTTTAGAGGATAAAAATTGACAGAGGGAGTTTTTTTTTGTGTGTGTTTTACATTTGCTTTTTATATTTTCCCGTCTGACAAAGAGACGGAAAAAATAAGCGACAGGAAAAAAAAAAAAAAAAAAAAAATTGGTATGAAAAGGTGTTTTTCACCAGGGACACGTCAATGGTTAGTTTTTTTTTTTTTTTTTAATTTCTGCTTTTAGATGACGCCTGTTTGTTAGGCGTTGTTGTTGTTGTTGTAGACGTAGTTGTTGTTTCAGCTGCTGTTGGCGTTGCTGGTGAGTGTATTTTTTTTATTTAGTAATACAATAAATAAAGTTTTTACGCAGCGCCCATTCATGTCTGTTTATCTATATCTACCTAATTAAATATACATATATATATTATATATATGTATATTATATACATATATATGTATATGTAAACACACACACACACACACACACACACACATATATATATATATATATATATATATATATATATATATATATATATATATACATATACATACACACACACCTCTCTCAAAAACCCATCATCATCATCCCCACCGGAACAAAACTCAATTAAAAGGACACCAGATATATGTAAAAAAAAAAAAAAAAAAAAAAAACGAATCAACGGGAAATAGAAAAAAAGTAAAAAAAAAAAAAAAAAAAAAAAAGGGGGCAAAAACATAACAGCATCTGACATCCAATATTCTGAGAAAACATGAAAAAACGAAAAACAAAAAAATAAAACATTTACGTGACAATTTTCGGCTCCATTCTACTGGAGATTCTGAGGCTCTTACAAAAGTAGAAAAAAGATTGAGAATTATTCATAGGTATTTTAGGAGTCTGGGTTCGGAATGCCAGTGCTTTCAATAAACAATTTTTGGGTGATTTTTTTAAAAATTTATTTTTGTGTGGAAGTATCATGTATGCGTTTACGATTGCGTGTGTGTGTGTGTGTGTGTGTGTGTGTGTGTGTGTAAGAGAGAGAGAGAGAGAGAGAGAGAGAGAGAGAGAGAGAGAGAGAGAGAGAGAGAGAGAATTTGATATTATTCAAATTATAATTTTTCAAAACTTGTGTATAGACACAGAACCGCGGTTAACGTTGTGTGTGTGTGTATCTATGTATGTATATATACATATACATACGTGTGCATATATATACAGTACACACACATATACATATATATATATATATATATATATATATATATATATATATATATATGTGTGTGTGTGTGTGTGTGTGTGTGTGTGTGTAACGTTAACCGCTGTCCTGTGTGTATACATAAGTATTATATACATTGATATGTATATATACACACAAACAGATATCCACATACATATACCTATATACATACATGAGTAATCAGGCATAATTCATTCTTTCAAATAAAACCAACGTTAAATGTAAATGACCAACTGTGTTTTTTGTTGATTTTCCTTTGTATATTTTTAAGCTTCCTTCCGGAGTCTCCTGAGTTCCAAGAAGACATTATGCAAATTCATCCTTTCTCCTGCATTCCGCTAAACTATTTGCGATGACAATTCAGTACTGTGTGTACTGAAGACGCAGAAAACACGTAGTGAATTAAGTGCATCTAATTATATGTAGAATTGGTTGTCAGAATATTTTTTTTATATCTCTTTATTAATTTGTTAATTTTTTTTTTCATGAGCGAGACATCTTCGTTCCGTATTTTCTTTGTCCCCCCTCACTTCTTCCTAATGAACACCTTAATATCCTTTGGTAGCTTGTAATTTAGGTCAATGTGGGATAGTTCCATATGAATAGGTTTCATCTTCTGAATAATAATAATAATAATAATAATAATAATAATAATAATAATAATAATAATAATAATAATAATAATAATATAATAATAATAATAATAATAATAATAATAATAATAATAATAATAATAATAATAATAATAGTAGTAGGTAGCGTTTTTTACAGCCTATTTGAGACTATATATACCATTCCTCATCTCTTAACAATACAGATTTGAACAAAAAACTATCATAATATTATTAGAATTTGAGTGTTTTACAGTTTGACAGCTAAGTGTAAAATACGTAGCTTTTTCTTTTTTTTACAAAAAACTATGAAAACCTTTTCTCTTGATCCAGCTAGCTATATATGTTAGAATATATATATATATATATATATATATATATATATATATATACTGTATATATATATATATATATATATATATATATATATATATATATATATATATACTATATATATATATATATATATATATATATATATATATATATATATATATATATATATATATATATTCTAACACACACACACACACACACACACACACATATATATATATATATATATATATATATATATATATATAATTTACGTGTTTCCAGTTTGACATCTAAATATAAAATACATAGTGCTTTTTTCTAATGAAATGCATAAAACAATGTTATACAGTATATCATTCCTTCCTTCCTTAACGCTCAATATCATTCCATCTGCTAAGGATGTCAATATGGTCCACTTTAAGTTTTTTTTTGCAATTTAGCAACTGAATACAGAATACACAGCCTTTTTTTTTAAATAAACTACAAGAAACAATAATAATCTTCAGTCTTTTCAGCTGTTTATATAAGAAAGAAAATCTCCAAGGAAAAAAATAACTTCTGTTTATATAAGTAAGAAAACCTACAAGGAAAAATAACTTTTCTAAGTCATATAAATAACAAAAATTGCAGTTTAAAGACTAAATACAGAATGCACAGCGTTTTTTTTTAATAAACTGCAACAAACAACAATAATCACCAGTCTTTTCAGCTGTTTATATAAGCAAGAAAAACTCCTAGTTTAAAAAATATAATTTTTCTAAGTCTCATAACAAAAATTACAATTTAAAGACTAAATACAGAACACGCAGCGTTTTTTAAAATAAACTGCAACAAACAATAATAATTCACCAGTCTTTTCAGCTGTGTATATAAGTAAGAAAACCTCCTAGGTAAAAAAAAAAAAGACTTTTCTGAATCATATAAATAAGAAAAGTGCTACGTCATCTCCGCTCCACAAGAGTGGCGTATCTCCCAAACCTCTCGGCTCGCGAGCCTGCCGCAGAACGTAATTCTATAATTCTACTTTCCGTTCTCCGAGAAACATTTAACGAGGTCTCAGCATCCTCATAGCAGTTACGTAAAGCGGCGTAGCTGGCATTCCATCAGTGGGGGGGAAAGATATTTTTGGGGGTGCGGGGTGGCCACAGAAAATTACACAAAACTGATGCACCAATTCTGTAATGAGCAAAATATGCTATTCTCGAATGTATATATCCGTGTGAATGAAGGAAAATAAGGAAAATAATAGTATTAGTAATTAGTAAACCCATATTTGAAATGACAGAGCTCAATTCTCAATTAATTTCCAACTCTTATTATACGCAAATGTTTCAAATATTGTAAGGGTTGAAGTTTAGCTACAAAGGGAATTTCAGGAGGTGCACACCGCTTTTAAAGCTTTTAAAGGAAGAAAGGGAATATGAACGGAGGTACAGTAAAAGGAATGAACGGGGTTGCAGCTAGGGTGGCCAAAGGGACGCGGTAAAGAACCTTAACTAATGCCTACAGTGCAAGGGTGGAAAGTAAGGTGGAAGAGGGAGAATATGAACGGTGGTACCCTTAAGTAATGCCTACAGTGCACCGCGTGAGGTGTACTGGCGGCACCAACCACCTACAGGGGTACGAAGTTATAGTATTTGTTGAAGGTTTCAAGTTTATTTATATTTGGTGTATTATGGAAGATGCCTAAAACTTCCTTAATATTTAATTTAGTAATTGAATATTAAATCATTAATCTATGTCTATTTCTGCTCTTACAATCATTACTCAAAACAATGAACCCCACACTGGATGAGAAACATGACAGAAATACAATCATGAACTCTGAGATAATACAATGAACCCCACACTGGATGAGAAACATGACAGAAATACAATCATGAACTCTGAGATAATGAAACAAACATTTGTATTGGCACATAAACAACGAGCAACCAATAGTGTGTTGAAAAACCGATACAGTGTATTGAAATGCCTAACTTCACTGCGAATCAAGGCAATGAATAGATAAATTAAGCTTATATTTACACAGATAGCAATTCAATGCCAATATTTATTTTTATTTCAGCGGTAAGAAAATTTTGGCAATCTGTAGGATCTAATTTCAATTCTATTGACTCGATAAACAATGCGAGAGAGAGAGAGAGAGAGAGAGAGAGAGAGAGAGAGAGAGAGAGAAAGTTATTCTCGGACACTCACTACTGTTTAAAAGCAATCACGCTTAGCAGACGACAACGTACAGCAGACGACGATGGTTGAGTTGCCATAAACATCAATACCGTGTAATTTCAACACCTCGTGAAATGATTGACAGCCCAAACTGTCTATAAAAAAATAAAACCCCAAACTTGCGGATAAAAGTACCATTACGTAGCCCTAGGACTGAGCAGGATGACTAGGTAAAACGAAAAATGACAAATGGCACCTTTTGCTCTGATATTTAACGAGGCGGATGGTTATCGTACATCGTTGTTGCCGATGGTGTTTTGTTTTGGAAATCATACTCTATTTAGTCTGTTATCGTTTTTAACAACAATGAAGGTTTTATTGAATGGAGTCTTAGCTTGCAAAATAATAATAATAATAATAATAATGATAATAATAATAATAAATGATTCTGTGCATCAGAATATAATTAGGTCAAAGATACCAAATTATGCAGACTCCTCCGCCCGGCAAGGCCGGGCCAAAATTTCCGGTGCTGTTTCTCATTCATAGCAAATTTCCCGTAGTGCTTCTCATTTCGCAGTCCACCAGTCAATAATGCATAGCAATTTGCGACGCTTTGTACAGGCAAATTGTATCCCTGTGGACTTCGGAAAGTGCAATGCAATTTTTTTTTCCCCTCAGGTAATGGCCATTACTGTGACCGCATTTAGACTCTACAAAAAGAGGAGCTTTTGTATCGTTTGACATATGTGACCCAAATAAAAGCCACTTTTGTTTTCTATTGATGTAGAAAGGAAAAAAAGTCGTAAAAAGGGGGGATTGTCAGTCAATTACGAAAGCGGGTGTTTGACGTCCCTAGAGTTATTTTGAAAGAAGGTTTAAGAATCCGTAGAGTTTTGAAGTCTCTGTGGAGACGAGTCTCTTTCGTGCTTTTATGGGTGGAGAGAGAGAGAGAGAGAGAGAGAGAGAGAGAGAGAGAGAGAGAGAGAGATGGCTATTTAAAGACCAGGGTCACTCCTTGAAAAGTATTTCCATCTATCAGAAACAGCCAGGCTAACTTTATCAGAGAGAGAGAGAGAGAGAGAGAGAGAGAGAGAGAGAGAGAGAGAGAGAGAGAGAGAGAGATGGCTATTCAAAAAGCCCAGTCACTCCTTAAAAAGCATTTCCGCCCATTAGAAACAGCCAAGTTGAATAATTAAATAAATAATTAGAGAAACACTGAGAATGACAGAGAATTCCAGAATCTGATATGAATGAGATAAAAGGGTTTTCGAACCGGTTGACACTTGAGTTGCCAACTTAGTCTTGCTATTCATTTTGAGTAAAAAAAATTCAACCGTGGATATATTTCAGAAGAGAATAAACAGTAAAATGAAGTGTTTCTTTAGCCATTCAATAATAATAATAATAATAATAATAATAATAATAATAATAATAATAATAATAATAATAATAATAATAATAGTAAAATCAGGTACCTCTGGCCCCATTCATAGCATTCAGAAAAGCATTAATTGGAGTTTGCCACGAGTTCATGTTGACAGGAAATCCTACTTAAGACTTTCTCTCTCTCTCTCTCTCTCTCTCTCTCTCTCTCTCTCTCTCTCTCTCTCTCTCTCTCTCCTGAAATAACCCTCGCAAATGTCTGCATGTCTTTGTCGTCTCTTTTCTCTCTCTCCCCCTCTCTTACTCTAGACAGAAGTCGTGATTTCTGGTGTGAATTTCCTTCCTCTTCCCCAAGAATTTCTCTCTCTCTCTCTCTTTCTCCATAACACACTTTTCTTGTTCTTCTCCCGTAGTTCTGTCTCTTCTCTTTCTTCTTCATTCCTAGTCTCTCTCTCTCTCGCTCAATATATCTATCCCCTTTGAGCTTCTTCTTCTTAAGTCTCTCTCTCTCTCTCTCTCTCTCTCTCTCTTTCTCTCTCTCTCTCTCTCTCTCTCTCTCCCCTGCTTTTCCCTTGTCTCTCAATCAACCTCTTTTTCTTCTTCCATAACGCCTCTCTCCTTCCCCCCCCCCCCTCTCTCTCTCTCCCAATAAGCTTCGATATCTGGTGGACTATTGGCTGAAAACCACACGTCTATTTCTCCTTGCCTCTCTCTCTCTCTCCTTCATCCCTTACAAGCCGCCCTCTCCCCTCCCACCCATCCTCTCACACCCCCCCCCCTTCCTCCACACACTCCCACAATCCCTCTCTCTCTCTCTCTCTTCGAAACAGATTACTGCCATTTGTTCGGGACAAGGAATTCTCCCTTACTTATCCCTCCTGTCGAGATCTCTCCTATTTGGTGGTTCTTGTTTCCTCTGCTTTCCCCTCTTCTGGTTTTAACTCTTCCCGTCTTTCCTCATTTGCGATTAATCATCATTCCTTTTTTTTTTATTTCTCGTGGTCATATTCCTCTGCAGGAAGGTTCAACGGTAAGATTCTGACTGAGAAAGTAGGACAGGTGACGGAAGTCTTGATAGGTTAAGAACAGTGTGAGACTCAAATGCAATATTAGTTCTGAAACAAGTAAGCGAGAAGTTCAGAAGTGATGGGAAATGTATTAAGCGGCATATTGACACCCGGAAAAGCTTACAGAAGAAAATTTTTTTATGATGAAAGCGAAATAAGTTTTAGACTTTGTAAAGAAGGGAGTGACTGGTTTGGCATAAAAATGGGACTGGAACAAGTTTGCGTTAAGTCTTCAAGGCTGTTTGATATCTTCACTGAGGGAGAGATGGAATTCACAGAATACACACGCACACACACATATATATGTTGTTTGTGTGATGTGTATAATTACAAACACTTAACCCCAGCTGCATATATATGTAAACATATTTACGAACATGCATGTACATACACACATATATATGTGTGTACATGTATGTTCTTACGTATGTATGCATATATATACAGCGGGGGGTTAAGTGCTTGCAATTATACACAGCGCACAAACAACATACACAACGCATCTCTCACCCAGCTATCAATTCGCAGGCTAATCTAAACGCTTGAAACACATTTAGACCCGACACAGCGCGATCCCATTTTTTGGATAAATGCCTAAAATATCTCTCGCCTTTTTTATGACATTTCCATTACCCCTCATTTGACTGTCTGATGGATTTCAGTGGGGGCGAGTTCGCTCGCTCACACTCGCTGCATGAAATGCTAAAACACGTTCCTGAAATGGAGACACGTTCCTGAAATTGAAACACGTTCATGCGATGGAAACACTTTTGCGTTCATGAAGTGGAAACACGTTCATGAAGTGGAAATACGTTCATGGAGCGGAAACACGTTCATGGAGTGGAAACACGTTCATGAAATGGAAAGACTTTTACGTTCATGAAATGGAAACGCTTTTACGCTTATGAAATGGAAACACTTTTCCGTTAATGAAGTGGAAACACGTTCATGAAATGGAAACACTTTCGCGTTCGTGAAATGGAAACACTTTTGCGTTAATGAAGCGGAAACACGCTCCTGGAAAGGAAACACGTTCATGTGATGGAAACACTTTAACGTTCATGACAGGAAAACACGTTCATGAAATGGAAACACGTTTATAAAATGGAAACACGTTCATGAAGTGGAAACACATTCATGAAATGGAAACACTTTTGCGTTCCTGAAATGGAAACACTTTCATGAAATGGAAACACTTTTGCGTTCATGAAATATAAACACGTTCATGAAATGGAAACACTTTGGCGTTCATGAAATATAAACACGTTCATGAAATGGAAACACTTTGGCGTTCATGAAATATAAACACGTTCACGCAATGGAAACACTTTGGCGTTCATGAAATATAAACACGTTCATGAAATGGAAACACTTTTGCGTTCATCAAATATAAACACGTTCACGCAATGGAAACACTTAGGCGTTCGCGAAATATAAACACGTTCAGGAAATGGAAACACTTTTCCATTCCTGAAATTTAAACACGTTCGTGCAACGGAAACACTTCATGCAATGGAGACACGCTCATGCAATGGAGATCCCCGTGTCATCAAATTCGTTAATGTAATTTATACGTTTGCCGAGCTCCCTCCTGCATCTATCTATTGCGTAATGTAATCATGTGATTCGCCTGTTCGAGGTTTCTCCCTGTAATTGCAGGTTAACACGGTCAGTTCTCCGAACATGCGGCGTTATTGTCATTAGCCTGTCGTTGTTTTCGTTGATGTTGTAATTATTAGCGTTTTACATAAGGGTCATATGTGTGTATGTATATGTATATATATATATATATATATATATATATATATATATATATAGATAGATAGATAGATAGATATACTGTACATATATATATATAGATGTATGTATATGTATATATATATATATATATATATATATATATATATATATATATATAAATATATATATATATAAATATATATATATATATATATATATATATATATATATATATATATATATATATATATATATATATATACATATATACACACACATATACGTACACACACACACACAAAACGAAAGCCATTGGAACGAAGAAAAGAGGAAAGCAAAAACGCATATGAAAATTTAAAAATTCAATTAAAGATACAATAACAAATTAGTATACGCCAACATACTTACTGACGGCCGAGAACTAAGGCACAATAATCAAGGCTAAGTTACATAAAAGCATTACAGGCTCTGATGAAATTACGAGCCCCAGCGTCTACTTGAAACCGACACAGAGAAGGAGAAGTTGATTAGTGATCCCGAAGAAAAAATATAAACAAAACAATGATCGTTCCTTTGGTTCACTGTAGCTGCTGCAGTACTGTTTGACAGAGGAAACTAAAATGTGGAATCAAATTAAATGAGTTAAACAGACAATACACACTTTGTTGGATTATAATAAAATTATTATTATTATTATTATTATTATTATTATTATTATTAATATATTAAACGAGACCACAGGCAGTGGCGGAGCTGACATTCCATCAGTGGGGGGTGCCCAGGTGGGGCCAAGACATTTTTTGGGGGAGCCGAAGAAAATTACACAAAACTAATGTACCAATTCTGTAATTAGTAACATATACTATTCTCGAATGATTATATCCACGTGAATGAAGGAAAATAATAGCATTAGTAATTGGTAAACCTGTATTTGAAATTATAGAGCTCAATTTTCAATTAATTTTCAACTCTTACTATATGCAAATGTATCAAATACGGTAAGGGTTTAAGTTTAGCTACAAAGGGAATTTCAACGGGGGGTGGCCAAGCATCTGACTGTAACCTATTGTCGTACTCAAGACCCTTATAAAAATCCCATGTACTTAAGTCCTGTCTTAATCCATAATGTGTCCAGTAATTTTTCGTCTGCTAAAACGTAACCTTGAATTGTGATCCCGTAAGAAACAAGTAAAAAATGCGCCGAAGAGTTTTCTGCACAGCCGCTACAGCGTATAATCAAGGCCACCGAAAATAGATCTATCTTTCGGTGGTCTCGGTATAATGCTGTATGAGCCGCGGTCCATGAAACTGTAACTACGTCCCGTTGGTGGCCTATCCTATATCGTTGCCAGACGCACGGTTATGACTAACCTTAACCTTAAACAGAATAAAAACTACCGAGGCTAGAGGGCTGAAATTTGGTATGTATGATGACTGGAGAGTGGACGATTAACATACCAATTTGCAGCCCTCTAGCCTCAGTAGCTTTTGAAGGTCTGAGGGCGGACAGAAAGCTAAAACGGAAACAAAGAAACAAACGTTCCATTCACTCACTCTCAGAAGCAGCTCTCGTGACTCCCCCGGGGCTATGGTGGTTTCGGCGCTGCTTGCGGAGGACAACTGCGCCGTGACGTCCACAGGGGAGGGGCCGGAGAGGACGCCCACCACCACCCGATACACGGTGGATGGGCGTGCGATCCGCGGCGCCACGACGATGTATTCTCTGCAATGGAAGAAGAAACATTTTTTTGAGGGTCGGAAGTGATTCTAAAAATACTGTTTTTTTACGGGATACACATACAAAAAACTGACTTTTTATGAAAACGTTACGGGATACAAAAAAAAAAAAAAAACAACGTTAAACTTTACGGGATACAAAAATAAACTGACTTTTTAAGATAACGTTACGGGATACAAAAAAAACTGTCTTATGAAATCATTACGGGATTCAAAATAATTGACTTTTTATGAAAACGTAACGGGATACAAAAAAAACCCTGGCTTTTTATAAAAACGTAACGGGATACAAAAAAAAAAACTCTGACTCTTATGAAAACGTTACGGGATAAAAAAAAACTCTGACTTTTATGAAAACGTTACGGGATAAAAAAAAAATTGACTTTTCAAGAAAATATTACGGGATAAAAAAAAAAACCTCTGACTATTTATGAAATCATTACGGGATAAAAAAAACTGACTTTTATAAAAACGTTACGGGACAAAAAAAAAAAAAAAAAAAAAACTGACGTTTTCCCCATAAAGGAAATTGACAGCAGACTGACGGCTTTGACAGAGGCAGCAGCAGCTGCAGATATTTCGTTTGTCTGTTTATTGCGCGGATGACAGAATCCCGCCGCTGTTTGTGCAGTCGAGCGGAAAAAAGAAAAAAAAAGGTGGGCCGTTGTACAGGCAACGGATGGAAATCGGCTCGGAACGGGGGAGAAGGAGGAGAAGAAGAAGAGGAGCCATAACAACAAAACATAAACAACATGTGAAAGATGGAAGAAGAAGAAGAAGAAGAAGAAGAAGAAGAAGAAGAAGAAGAAAGAAGAAGAAGAAGGAGGAGGAGGAGGAGGAGGAACAATAACAATAAAATAAAAACATGTGAGAGATGGAGGCTCTTTTGGGAACTCAAATCAATTAGAAGAAGAAGAAGAAGAAGAAGAAGAAGAAGAAGAAGAAGAAGAAGAAGAAGAAGAAGAAGAAGAAGAGCAATAACAACATAACAAAAACAACATGCGAAAGATGGAGGCTCTTTTATGAACTAAAATCAAATAAAAAAGGTCTATTCCACTTGGATAAACCAGCAAAATTATTTGACCGTTTATAATGAAACGCCCATTTTTTATCAAAAAAAAAAAAAAAAAAAAAAAAAAAAAAAAAAATGATTGGTACATTTATTGGTCAAAGGAAAATTGTAGATGCTGTTTACCCATAGGAGAAGCATAAATTTACAGAAGGACAAGAAAAAACAAATAACAATAATAACAAAATAGCAAGAGTAAGATGAGGGGTCTTTTATGATCTAAAATCAAATAAAAATAGGCCTCTTCCACGTGGATAGAAGGAGCTGGATACAGTAAAATAAATGATTTGATATTATTTACCATGAAAGGCCCAGAATATGTTGCTGCAGAAGAAAAATAATACTAACATACCTTTTTGCAAAAACATACCTTTTTGCAAAAAGAGCAAAATATGATTAAAACATGTATTTGTCAAAAAAAGAATGCTTACATATCATCTAACTGAGAAGACATATCAGAAATAACAAGCGTGAGACGAAGGAAGTTCTTTGATGATCTAAAATTCAATAAAAATATAGGCCTGTTCCACGTGGAAAAAACAGCTGACGTTTGTAACCTAAATTATTTTGATGTTATATACCACGCAGGGCTTCAACTGGCAAGCTACAAAACGAAAACAGCTATAAATAAACATTTTCACGCCAGAGCGAAATATGATTATTGCATTTACCAGTCGAAGAAAAAATGTAGATATGTCATTTATTAGCGGGAGAAAAGTAACGCCTACAACTGGCGACAGTACTGATGTTTATCATAGAGAACAGTAAAAATTAGGTATATTTCAGTATATATATATATATGTATATATATATATATATATATATATATATATATATATATATATATATGTATATATATATATATATATATATATATATATATATATATATATATGACTGTGAAATATTTTCTGTTAAAACAGATTTCAATCAAATATAGGGAGCCCATAGAAACGCCAAAATGTGGACAACGAAGGCTACATTTCAGAGACCAAACTGTCTCTCTCCTCAGGCAAATAGTGCATATGAGTATTTATATATTTAACTGAAATATATATGTATATATATATATATATATATATATATATATATATATATATATATATTATGTATATAAATATATATGTGTATATTATTATATATTTATGTATGTATATATATATATATATATATATATATATATATATATATATATATATATATATATATATATATATATATATATATCTCAGTAAAATAAATATATATGTATACACACATATAGAAACATGACCGCTGAACATCAAATAAAAAATATCTCAAAAGATATATTTCAACTGCAAAAGCCAAGATTACCACTCAACAACACCAGACGCAGGTAGTTCCACGAGATATGTTGCCACCACCTACCAGAAAAAGTAGTCATAAAGGATATATATACATTTATTTTTTAATAAAGGCAAAAATATGAGCTCGCTACGGTCGTTACCTGTCAACATGACCCGCGAATTTCGGGGTTACCTCATCTGGCCATAATTCCCTGGGCCTAAATTCATTCCAGTGGGGTGAATGCCCCCACCCTACCCGTCACGGACGAGTTTCAGAGTGGCCCTGGTAAAATTTCGGTGTGATTTCAGATTTGTGTGTGTGTGTGTGTATATATATATATATATATATATATATATATATATATATATATATATATATATATATATATATATATATGTATGTATGTATGTGCCTACGTATAAATTCTGACTCACGTCAGGATCGAACCCAGGTCTTTCAATTGAAAGGCGAGGGTTCGATTCTGATGCAATACAGGAATTATTTCCGTTCCACACGTGATTACTCCTATGTATATATGTATGTATATATATATTTGTATATATATAAATATGTATATCATATATATATAATATATATATGTATAATATAAATAACATACTCACGCCCCCACTGGGTTGAAAATATTTGGTCCTCTCTCTCTCTCTCTCTCTCTCTCTCTCTCTCTCTCTCTCTCTCTCTCTCTCTCTCTCTCTCTCTCTCTCTCTCTCTCAAGCAGTAATCAGGCAAAAATGATAAATATCACCTAAAAGCCAATTTTCCTTCCTTCATCCAAGAATAAAGAGATGACGATAAAAAAAAACTTCACTTAGAAGTCCTCAAGAAGTTTCACAACCCATCTCCCGAAGTTTTCACTTCTAAAGGCGAGAAGCAACGGCGTAAGGACCGTAAAGAAGTTACCATCAGGGAAGTTTTCACACATAAGAGAGAAATGAAGAAGACGGTAACTTCACTGGCGAAGACATAACTTCACCGGGGAAGACACAGCTTCAGCGGGGATGATATAACTTCACCGGGGAAGACATAACTTCATCGGGGAAGACATAACTTCACCGGGGAAGACATAACTTCACCGGGGTAGACAAAACTTCACCGGGGAAGACATAACTTCAAAGTGGAAGACATAACTTCGCCGGGGAAGATATAACTTCAGCAGGAAAGACATAACTTCACCGGGGAAGACATAATTTCACCGGGAAGACATAACTTCACCTGGGAAGGACATAACTTCACCCGGGAAGGACATAACTTCATCGGGGAAGACATAACTTCAGCGGGGAAGACATAACTTCACCAGAGATGGCGTAACTTCACCGGGAAAGTATCGCGATTTTTCGTCACTTCGCTTTTGAAGTCTGTACATCTCGTGGAGAGAGAGAGAGAGAGAGAGAGAGAGAGAGAGAGAGAGAGAGAGAGAGAGAGAGAGAGGCACTTCTATTTATTTATTTTTTTTTAAACTTCCAGGTCGAAATAACTTCAAAGGAAGCCGGGAAAGGGCCCTTTAGAAAGTCTATAAAAGTTTTTTTTTAAGGATTTTCAAAAAAGAAAAAAGATAAAAAAAAATATGCGAAAGAGGGAATAAAAAATTGCGACAAAAATATAAAAAAAAAGTGTTTGAGGTTTAAAGTTTTTATCTTCCTGGAATTGTCAATAAAACAAAGATAATAATAATGTGTAAATTATAAAGCGATATATTATATTTAATGAGAAATACATTTGAAATGAAAACATACTGAGATTATATTCATCT
>NC_089794.1:21407602-21415102 GCF_040412425.1 Macrobrachium rosenbergii
CTGTTGAGCTGACTCTCCCCCATGGAAGTGAAGTGTGGATGTTTACAGCGTATAATGCTTTATGAAACTCTCAGCCGCGGCCCATGAAACTTTCAGCCACGGCCCGGTGGTGGCATGTGTTGTTGCAGACGCGCGAACATGGCTAAACTCTAACCTTAAATAAAATAAAAACTACTGGGGGTAGAGGACTGCAATTTGGTATGTCTGATGATTGGAGGGTGGATGATCAACATACCAATTTGCAGCCCTCTAGCCTCAGCAGTTTTTAAGTTCTGAGGGCGGACAGAAAAAAAGTGCGGACGGACAGACAAATAGCCATCTCAATAGTGTTCTTTTACAGAAAACTAAAAAGGAATAAGAGAATATTACTGAAAGGGTGAAAAACACGTAGACTCTTCCAAGTTGTGAAAATTGAAAAGGGTGTAGTGTTGGTGAAATGTTAGCTTGTTGTATTTTCAGGTGGTATGATCATGTGGCAAGAATGGAGGCCAGTAGGCTGGTGGAAAAGAGCGGTCAATTCTATAGATGGACAACAGGACGTAATGAAAAGAATAGGCTTTAATATTTATGAAGCAAGTGCATGGATTGCAAAGGTGAATTGCGCAGTATGTGTAAGGGAATCTGGCGTGCCACTAATGAGCATTCTGTATAGCTGTATATGTACTATACATACATGCATACATACATACATATGTGTATGTACACTGTTTGCGTACATATGTGCTTTATTGTAAATGTACACGTGCTAGTCGATATTACATTAGTGCGAAGCTCAGTATTATTATTATTATATATATTATTATTATTATTATTTGCCTCAAAAGAGGGCCTTCTCCCAAGATATTATTATTATTATTATTATAACAAATACAGCGACTCCCACCATTCCTTATCTCATTCGACAGGGGTGGGGGTTAATGGGATGGGGTTCGGGGAAGGGGGAGAAGATAGCAGGTAGGGGGAATTGAAGTTCTGTGAAGGAGAAAACGCCATCCCAGATTACAGACTCTGCTGGGCCTTGTAGCAATATCATCACGGACGGTTAAGTTGCTCTGAGAAGGCCTGGGAAGGAGAGATGGATTTGGGCCAAGATTTTGGGAATATCGGTACTACTACTACTACTACTACTACTACTACTATTATTATTATTATTATTATTATTATTGCTGCTACTGTTGTAGTTGTTGAAGATGCCTAGCAATATCACCATGGGCGGTTAAGTTGCTCCGAGAAGGCCTTGAAAGGAAAGATGGGTTTGGGCCAAGATTTTGGGAATATCGGTACTGTCATTATTATTATTATTATTATTGCTGATACTGTTGTAGTTGTTGAAGATGTTGCTGTCGTTGTATGTTACGGGGAAAATGTCTCTTTATATTATCATGGCTAATATTATTAAAATTATTATTTTTACTGTGTTTGTGGGGCAAAACATTATCACTATTTGTACAACAGTTAATAAGTTGTGGGAGAAAAACCTTTCTTGATATTTTACAACTATAACTATGAACATTATTGTTGTCACTGTGTTTAACAATAATTTTAACAACATTATTGTTATTGTGCTTATGATGTATAACACTATCACTACTCGTACAGTACAACAGTTGTTAAGTTGTGGGAGAAAAACCCTGCTTAATAGTACAACTATAATTATTAACATGATTATTGTCACTGTCTTCTAGGGACTGCAGTTGTATTATGAGTCCCTAAACCCAGTATATCTCTGTTAATATTATCAATGTTAACATTATTAACAATGTAATTATAGTGCTTATGGGGCAAAACATTATCACTATCAGGACTATCAGTTTCTGAATTATTAACTCTAATTATCAGCATCAATATTGTCATTGTCTTGTAGGGACTGCAGTTGGAATCCGAGTCCCTAAATCTGCACAGGTGTCCCTGGAAACTCCCTCAGGGATAAGCACAAGTAGTTGTCGGTAACACGGTCCTTTGCTTAGTCTAATTAATTATAGCAGGAGGACGCCAGAGGCACCGTAGACTTCGGGGTTCACCTGAGAGAGAGAGAGAGAGAGAGAGAGAGAGAGAGAGAGAGAGAGAGAGAGAGAGAGTGTAGTAGTAGTAGTAGTTTTTGGAAAAGAGGGGGAACAAGAAGCTTAGAATAAACTTTGAGAGAGAGAGAGAGAGAGAGAGAGAGAGAGAGAGAGAGAGAGAGAGTAGTAGTAGTAGTAGTTTTTGGAAAAGAGGGGGAACAAGAAGCTTAGAATAAACTTTGAGAGAGAGAGAGAGAGAGAGAGAGAGAGAGAGAGAGAGAGAGAGAGAGAGAGAGCATTAAGGTTGGCAGCTTGGGGACAGATTGACAGATGGAAAGACAGATTGTGGGAAAGAGAGAGAGAGAGAGAGAGAGAGAGAGAGAGAGAGAGAGAGAGAGAGAGGTGGTTTCAACTGTTATTACTAATTAAAAGTTTAAACTAGAAGAAGTCCAATCCAGTGTTGCCAAAATCACGTTTGCAGATTACTTAGCTCGGCCGGTGATTCCGTAAGCCTTTTAACTGTAGCTGAAAGAAACCAATTATCGTTTTTTTTTTTATTATCCACCGAGTCTATTCTCCTCTGACTCTCTCTCTCTCTCTCATGCGATGGGTCCAATTAGTTTTCTCTTTCTTTTTCTCTTGCCCCCACTGGGGCTAGACTCTCTCTCTCTCTCTCTCTCTCTCTCCAAAGAATACTCTAGGCTTCTCTTACTCAAAGTTGAGTCTAAGCTTCTCGTTCCTTCTCTCTCTCTTTTACAAAATCCACTCAAGGCTTCTCTCTCTCTCTCTCTCTCTTTCTTCTTTTCAAATGCTATTCTAGGCTTCATTTCCTCAAGGTCAAAACATCCAAGCTTTGCTCTCTCTCTCTCTCTCTCTCTCGTCTTTACAAAGGCTACTCTAGGCTTCATTTCCTCAGGGTCAAATCTAAGCCTCTCTCTCTCTCTCTCTCTCTCTCTCTCTCTCTCTCCGTAACTGGGCCTCTGTCTATTTTAGGATAATCAGGACATGCAAACCACAGAAAGATTACTAACATCGGTGAATAGATTCTTGGAACATGACTGATCGTTTGGGGGTGGGTTATCTAGTTTCGTGATTTTGGGGAAGACGGGTCTATAATCACGGTAATTATAGATAATTACAGATAGTTGTACATAATTACTACGCATCTGAATTACACCTATTAAAATATTAAGAGTTATTAGTTTTTATGAGGAAAATCAAATCTAGTCTCGCAACTGACGTCAAAAACTGCGATTGTAAAATGTTTATAAGTCAAAATTGGTCTTGGCCTAAGGTAAAAATATGAATTCAAATTGGAATTCTAAAGAAAATGAAAATAGAGCCCGAGATTCAAAGCCAAAACTGTGAACTCAAATTAAATTCAAAGCCCAAAACTGTGAATTCAAATTGAATTCAAAGCCCAAAACTGTTAATTCAAGCTGTATTCAAAGCCAAAACTGTGAATTCAAATTGAATTTAAAGCCAAAAAAAAACCTGTGAATTCAAATTTAATTTAAAGCCCAAAACTGTGAATTCAAGTTGTATTCAAAGCCAAAACTGTTAATTCAAATGGAATTCTAAGCCCAAAACTGAATTAAAAGACAAAACTGTTAGTTCAAATAGAATTCTAAGCCCAAACCTAATCATTCAAATTGTACTCGAAGCCAAAAACTGTGAATGAAAACTGAATTTAAAGCCAAACTTGTGAATTCAAATGTAATTCAAAGCCAAAACTGTGAATTCAAATGATTCAAATTCCAACACTTAATTCAAATTGAATCCAAAACCCAAAACTGTGAATTCAAACGGAATTCAAAGAAAAAACCGTGACTTCAAATGGAATTCAACGCTCAAAACTGTGAATTCAAATACAAATTTGTGAATTTTATATTGAAGTCAAATACAAAATTGTGAATTTAGATTAAATTCAAAGACACAAACGGTGAATTCAAATTGAATTCGAAGCCCAAACCTGTGAATTCAAATACTAATTTGTGAATTTAGATTGAATTCAAAGTTCAAAACTGTGAATTCAAATTCCAAAACTTAATTCAAATACAAAATTGTGAATTTAAACTGAATTCAAAGTGCAAAACTGTGAATTCAAACGGAATTCTAAGCCAAAAACTGTGAGTTCAAATTGTATTTGAATATTAGGCCTATGACTTTTGAGCTGAAAGTAAATAAGTGCAAAAGCAGAAAATTCCAACTTATTAAAAGCCAAACCGGTGAATTCAAATACAATTTATTTGAATATTAGGCCTACTGTATGGCCTGTATAGCTCAAAGGGCCCCCTCCCCCCACCAAAAAGATAAAATTGGAATATTCCCTCGAGCTGAAAGCAAAAATAAAATAAATAAATAAATAAATAAATTAATAAATAAATTAATGAAGATAAAATTGGAATACTACCTCGAGCTGAAAGCAAAAAAAAAAATTAAATAAAAATAAAAAAAGATAAAATTGGAATATTCCCTCGAGCTGAAAGCAAAAAAAAAAAAAAAATAAATAAATAAACAAATAAAAAAGATAAACTTGGAATAGTCCCTCGAGATGAAAGAAAAAATAAATAAATAAATAAAATAAAATACAATTGGAATTCAAATCACAAACATGCGCACAAACAGTTAAACATTCATTACGGTAATTTGCACAAAGTGGGTTAGCGAATCCGTTCGTAATTAAACACGCCTCGTTAATTATGACGCAAAGTAAATTAAATTTGTTAAAACCTGCAATTTTGGAATTCATTTGTTAATTATATTCGTATGATTAACACATTGAGTTCCTTTAATGGTAATTGCGTGTGTGTTAAACATTCAAACACTGTTCTCTGCTGTTTGGACTTATTATTATTACTATTATTATTATGTACATGCTGAAACGAATAAACATTATTATTACTGTTATTATTTATCTGCTGAAAGAAATAAACTCTTTACTACTATTATTATTATTATTATTATTATTATTATTATTATTATTATTATTGTCTACCTGCTGAAACAAATCTCATTATTATTATTATTATTATTTACCTGCTAAAACGATTCAACAAATATTATTATTATTATATAATTATTATTATTATTATTATTATTATTATTCGAACCACATACAAGTAAAATTTCCATCTCTAACAAGGTAACCTACAAAGTATCCTTCAACGCCTGCAGGACAAAGTCCCTGGGCGTCAACTTCCCGGAGGAGGAGGAGGAGGAGGAGGAGGAGGAAGACGAGTGCCGTCCCAAAAGGAGGTGGCCTTTAGACTCCTCGGCTCGACGCAAAGGACGTAAAGGATAGAAAAGGATATAAAAGTTGGGAGAAACTTCGATAAACGGAGATATTTCAGCTCTCAGGAATGGCGGCTGGAAGTGTGTCAGCCTGTCAGAGAAGTTCTGTGTCTCTCTCTCTCTCTCTCTCGTTTCCTTTGATGGTAATTATTTGATGGTGTTCTGTTTATTGTTATCGGCTCGTTTTCGTGGCTTCTCCACTTTCTACTGATATTTTTCTGTTAGCTTCTGTTAACCTCATACATTAGACCGATGTTGCACATTATGTTTCTGCTTCTATCGACTGGATAATTGGCTGATTTCTATTCACTGCTTTTATCAGCTGCTTCCTATCAAGCTTGAGTAATTATACTATTTACCCTGCTTCTATTTCTGTTATACAGCTGCATCGTATTGGTTAACAGTGCCATTTACAAGGTAGATCTTATATTGTATTTTCTTTGAAGTCCATGCTGCTTAATCTAATATTGTTCTCTTGTCTCTTGCTTCCCTTATTTCCAATTCTGCTTGCCGCTGTCACAACATTACGGCATAAGTAGTTCTATTTTTATATATATATATATATATATATATATATATATATATATATATATATATATATATATATATATATATATATTTCCCCATTCATCCAGAGTTATTAGAGTACTGTCGTACTGGTTAGACCTCCATTTCTGCCCTGTAACGCCTGTTTAAGTCGTTCTAATTCTCTTTCCACTGCTATTTACCAACCTCTGCTAGACAACAGACTCCATCTCTGCTAGACCACTGGAACACCTACGACGACAGACTCCCTCTCGCCCATACATCAGACGCAGTTTCCCGCCCGCGGGAAATGCGCCAACGGACCGGAACGCCGAGTTCAAACATTCCCTCTCCATTCGAACCGGCCGAACATGAAATTAATGTTGGTTCGGTCGAATTTCTTTTGCTTCTTTGAGTCCCAAATGAATTTCCGACATCGCCGGGACGAGGATGTTTGTTAAAGGGGGAGTATTTGTCTTTCGGTGCTCTTATTCCGTTGAGGATTTCGTGGTTAAATGTGGTTTTATCTTTTGGTCTTTGTTTTACTTTTACTTTATAAGCCTAGATAGACCATCTGAGAGGGACGGCTGGTTTGGTAAATTGGACATAATGGAAGATAGACCTATACAATGTTTTTGTTTTATAAATGTAGTGTTTTGAGGGGGTTTACTTTATAGGCCTAGACCTTCTAAGAGCTATAGCTAGTTCGGTAAATTGGACATAATGGAAGATAGGCCTACACAATGTTTCTGTTTTATAAATGTAGTGTCTTGAGGGGGTTTACTTTATAGGCCTAGACCTTCTGAGAGCTATAGCTAGTTCGGTAAATTGGACATAATGGAAGATAGACCTATACAATGTTTTTGTTTTATAAATGTAGTGTTTTGAGGGGGTTTACTTTATAGGCCTAGACCTTCTGAGAGCTATAGCTAGTTCGGTAAATTGGACATAATGGAAGAATAGGCCTACACAATGTTTCTGTTTTAAAAGTGTAACGTAGTATTTTTTTGGTTTGGTTTCCTTTATAGGACTAGACCATCTCAGAGATGACGCTAGTTTGGTAAAATTGACGTTATGGAAACACAGGCCTATATAATGCTTTTTTTTTTTTTTCTAGAGGATACTGGAACTTGCAACCCTATGTCCTCAACTAATAAGAACCAGGGAGAAAATTCCAAAGCTCGGCAGGGTGAAATAGGCCTACACCAACCCAGAGCTACTGTGGGTTTCGTAAAGCTGACGTTATAGAAGCATAGGCCTATGCAATGTATTTCTAGACGCCACTGCGACTTACAACCTTATGTCCTTACTTAACCTTTGAGAAAAAAAGACACAACCGCCTCTTGGATAAAGGAAGATAACAACCTCACGCAATGCCTACAGTTTGCCAGGCGAGACGCACTGAAGGCAGTACCCCTACGCCCTCCCCAACTTCGGCATCGTAATTTACAACACCTCATCCACGAAAAGAAAAACAATTTATCGCTACGCCATCCACAGGAATTTCCATTAATTTTCAGCTCCTTAGGGAGCAGAGCTTGTGCGTCTGTTGGGCAATATACTGTTCCTGAAGTTTCGGCTCCTTGTGATTAATATTTTCCACGTTCTAATACGCAGATGCATGCGCGTACACGCATGGACACATACATACACACATATATTTTATATATAATTATATACA
>NC_089794.1:21417602-21435102 GCF_040412425.1 Macrobrachium rosenbergii
TCTCACTAACAGGGCATCTGTCCTTCATATGCAATGCGCCACTCACCTCAATCTTGCATGTATTTAATACGAGCTTCTCTCCCAAAACTTTTCTCACTCATAATGATTTCTGACACTTAACTGACACCTGCCAACATTCCCTGGTCTGAAGAGCACTTTTCTTCCTTTAACACCTACCTTTACTTAACACTTACATTCGCTTAAAGACTTACTTAACAGCTTCCAACACCTGCCAAAATTCCCTGGATTAAAGAATAATTTCCTTCCTGTAACACTTACTTTTACTTAATGCTTTCCAACACTTTCTGACACCTAACAAGATTCCCTGGACTGAAGAATAACTTCCTTTAACACTTAGTAATTTACACTTTCCAACACTTTCTGACACCTGCCAAGATTCACAGGACTGAGAATAATTTCCATCCTGTAACACTTATTTTCACTTAACACTTTCTTTTACTTAACACTTTCTGACACCTGCCAATACTCACTGGACTAAAGAATAATTCCCTTCCTACAACACTTACTTTTACTTAACACTTACTTAAAATTTTACTTAACATTTACTTTTACTCAACACTTAACATTTTACTTAACAATTACTTTTACTTACCACTTAACATTTTACTTAACACTTACTTTTACTTGAAACTTACTCAACACTGTGCTTAACAATTACTTTTACTTAACACTTAACATTTTACTTAACACTTACTTTTCCTTGAAACTTACATAACATTTTACTTAACACTTACTTTTACTTAACACTTTCTTAACACTTTCCAACACCTGCTACAATCCCCGGACTGAAAGAAAAACCATTTCCTTCATATTACCAAACCTCTTCCATCACTTTCCACACACACAACGCAGGCTTAAAAGAAATAATCTCCCTTCTATTGCCTTCTAAACTGGGCTTCTCCTGGACCCCAGGGGGGAACGGCGGCCAAATAAAAGGACGGGAAGGAGAGTCCACAATTGCCTCTGAGAGAAATAAAACCTCTCTCTCTCTAGCGGACGGTGGATGAAAGAGAATAAGGGGTAAAATAGCAAAGAATAGTGGATGAAAGAATAGTGTATAAAGAAAAGTGGACTCTCTCTCTCTCTCTCTCTCTCTCTCTCTCTCTCTCTCTGCGGATGGTGTATGAAGGAGAATAAGGAAAAATAGCAATGAATAGTGGATGAAAGAATAGTGAAGAAAGATAAGTGGATTCTCTTTCTCTCTCTCGCGCGCGCGCGCGCGCGACGGTGTATGAAAGAGAATAAGGGGCAAAATAGCAAAGAATAGTGGAAGAATAGGGGAAGGAAGTGGAGAAAGAATAGTGGAGAACAGAACAGATTAGGAAGAAGAGTGAGAACAGTGGAGAGAACAGGAAGGAAAGGACGGCGGGGCAAGAATAGTGGAGAGAGAATAAGAAGGAAAGAATAGTCTGGAACAGAATGGCATAGAAAGAAAAGTGGTGGAAGACTAAAGAAGGAAGAATAGTGGGGGGAGGAATAGTAGAAAAAAAACAGTGAAGAATAGAATAGAAAAGAATAGAGAAAGAAAGAAGAGACAGGAATAAAGAAAAAAGACTAGACAAGAATAGGAGAGAAAAGAACAGACAAGAATAGCTCTGAATAAGAGACTGGTAGTTCGAGCTTCGAAGTGCTTTTCCCACAGGGGAATTGAGTTCGATATAGCCTTCACTTCCGCGTCTTTCGGAGAGAGAGAGAGAGAGAGAGAGAGAGAGAGAGAGAGAGAGAGAGAGAGAGAGAGAGAGAGAGAATACTGGTCTGTGCGTGTGAGAAAAGTTATGTGAAAGAATGTATGTGTATGAGAGAAAGAGAGAGAGCGTCAGTAAAAATGAAATGAAAAACGGAGAGAGAGAGAGAGAGAGAGAGAGAGAGAGAGAGAGAGAGAGAGAGAGAGAGAGAGAGAGAGAGAATACTGGTCTGTGCGTGTGAGAAAAGTTATGTGAAAGAATGTATGTGAATGAGAAAAAGAGAGAGAGAGAGTCAGTAAAAATGAAATGAAAAACGGGGAGAGAGAGAGAGAGAGAGAGAGAGAGAGAGAGAGAGAGAGAGAGAGAGAGAGAGAGAGAGAGAATTCTGCTGTTGATGTGCGTGCTTATGTAGAAGAAAGAAATTGAGAGAGAATATTGGTAAGCAGAATGTGTGTGTGTGTAAGAGAGAGAGAGAGAGAGAGAGAGAGAGAGAGAGAGAGAGAGAGAGAGAGAGAGAGAGAGAGAAAAGGCGTGTAAAAGCAAGTTCGTGAATAAGAGAAAGACAACTTCGCTGTACATAGCCTATGTACAAGTACATTAATTTAAAACGAGAGAGAGAGAGAGAGAGAGAGAGAGAGAGAGAGAGAGAGAGAGAGAGAGAGAGAGAGAGAGAGGGCAGTTATGCATGTGTTCGGCTCTCATATTTTCCCCTCAAGAATTCACCCACCTCGTAAGGGACATAAAAATGTATACGCACTCCATTTCAGAACAGGACTGCTTTCGCCCGTTTTAATTCTGGTTGTGCGGAAAGAGGTGGTGGTTCTACACGCACGCGCGCGAGCGTGCACACACACACACACACACACATATATATATATATATATATATATATATATATATATATATATATATATATATACATATATATATATATATATATATATATATATATATATATATATTTGTATATATATACATATAAATATACTCTATCTATATGTATATGCACACATATATACAGTATACATGTATGTATAATATGTATACATTTACATACACACACATACGAACTTTCCGTCCCTAAGTAATCTTCATTCGTCAGTTAATATCTGAACGTAACTTGCAGGACTTAATCCACGTGATTACTGGAGGCCGCGGAAGTTATACGCAGTGGTAGCCGCGGCTCCCACTGAATTGAAATGTCAAACACAACTATTCAGGGTTCGTGGGATGTCAGACTGAAGACACGGAAGACAACAACATCATCAATAATAATAATAATAATAATAATAATAATAATAATAATAATAATAATAATAATAATAATAATAATTATTATTATTATTATTATTATTATTTTTATTACACATATATAGATATTTTTATTCTTTTTAATATTATTATCATTATTATTATTATTATAAATATTTTTATTATGGTTATTATTAATATTTTTATTTCTTAAAGTTACCAAAAACAACAAAACCCACGACAACTACTACTACTGCTACTTATAATAATAATAATAATAATAATAATAATAATAATAATAATAATAATAATAATATTATTATTATTATTAACAATACGTAGTCCCAAGATACAGTTCTTTCTAGAGCACGCGTGTTTATTATTATTATTATTATTACAAATAAGAAAACGTAAATTCACAAGATAATCGTCATTTCTAAAGCACACGTGTTCACAAGGAGAACATAAAAACGCAAACAAAAAACTAACAATGTGAAAAACAAACTAATTCCGAGAAAACGAAAAGTGAAACTGTTTTGCGTCAGGGTCATTCCGCGAATGAACGAGGCCACCTCCCACCCTAAGGCCTGTGTGTTGGAAATGCTGAATTACGTACGACCTTTTAATAATTCATTTTTTTTTATATATATCTTTGTAATTGTTCTTCTACTTTTACTTCCCATTGTTAAATTTTCTTGTTTTTTTTGTCTTTTAATCGTATATTGAAACCAGGAAGATATTTATATCCATTTATTTTTAAATACAAGTTGTCGTATTTCTAAATAGTAGAGATGCCAAACAGTGTTGTTTCCAATCTTATTTCATTGGGCGGTCTGTTTAATTTGCTTTAGTTTCCAGCGTCTCTATTTTCATGTTTCTTTTTTTTCTCTCTTCTGTTCGTATATTGGAAACAGAAAGACGTTTGTATCCATTTATTTTTAAATACAAGTTGTCATATTTTTAAATAGCAGAGATGCCGAGCAGTATTATTCCACTCTTATTTTACGGGGCGGTCTGTTTAATTTACTTCAATTTCCAGCGTCCCTATTTTCTTTTTTTTTTTTTGGTCTTCTGTTCGTATATTGGAAACAGAACGATATATGTACCCATTCATCTTTAAATACAACTCGTCGCATTTTTAAATCGTGGAGATGCCAAGCAGTGTATTTCCTCTCATTTTAGGAGAATGTCTGTTAAATTTGCTTTAAAATCCCAAGTCTCTATTCTCTAATGTCTCTTTTTTTAGTCTTCTAATCGTACATCGGAAACAGAAAGACGTTTGGATCCATTTATTTCTAAATACAAGTTGTCGTATTTCTAAATAGTAGAGTTGCCAAGCAGTGTTATTCCCACTTCTCATTTCACAGGGCGGTCTGTTTAATTTGCTTTAGTTTCCAGCGTCTCTATTTTCCCCCCGTTTCTTTTTTACTTTTTTTTTTGTCTTTTAATCGTATATTGAAACAAAAAGACGTTTGTACCCATTTATTTTTAAATACAACTCGTCGCATTTTCAAATCGTGGAGATGCCAATCAGTGTATTTCCTCTCTTATTTCAGGAGCCGGTCTGCGTAATTTGCCTCAGTTCCCCGCGTCCCGATTCTCGCCTGATTCCTCTTCCCTTTCTCCTAATTGACAGAATGAAAGGTGGACCGGAATGCCGAAGTCAAGAATTTTAGCAGTTTAATGTCAAGTTCCTTTTCCTCGGCGTCTGTGGTCGAATTCTCTTATAACGAAAGAGAAATTCCATTTTCTCGTAGCCTCCGGGAAGTCGTCTGATAAAAGTATCTAAGCGACAAAAGGTTATCCATTTCACCCATGTGAACGCGGCCAGATGACAGGATCTAACGCAACTTGAAGAGGAACCTTAATGACCAGAGGTTATCCATATGAACGCAATCTGATCAAGTATCTTTAAGCCAATATATTTCCCACTTGAACGCAACCTGATAAAGGATCTAAGCTAATAGAAATGATGAAATGTATATGTATGTATGTATGTATGTATGTGTGTGTATGTATGTATATATATATATATACATATATACATATATACTGTACATATATATATTTATATACATATATATACATATATACATTCATATATTTACATATACATATGCACATATCTGAGTGCGTGTGTAAATCGTCTCCTGTCATGAGCACTTTTTCAAACAAGAACACAACAAGCAGCTTCATCACATCTTGAGAGAGAGAGAGAGAGAGAGAGAGAGAGAGAGAGAGAGAGAGAGAGAGAGAGAGAGAGAGAGAGACTTCTCAATTAAAGCATCTCTGAGATATATTTTCCGAAGATGTCATTAGCCATCGGGGAAACGTTGCAGGCAACGCATTAAATTAATTCCAACTGACACTCAAGCAGTATTTCACAGAATGTTATTACGTGAGAGAGAGAGAGAGAGAGAGAGAGAGAGAGAGAGAGAGAGAGAGAGAGAGAGAGAGAGAGGACCACGCGCATACACAGTCTCTCTCTATCTAATATATATATATATATATATATATATATATATATATATATATATATATATATATATATATATATATATATATATATATATATATATATATATATATATATATATATAATTATATGTATATATAATTCTATATACAGTATACAATATATATACATATATGTATATACATACATACATACATATATATGTATAAATATATATGTATATATTTAATATAATGTGCATCTGCCCGGGCCAGGATTCGAACCCATGCCTTTCCAGTTCCTAAGTACTTGGCAGACAGTCAACTGCAGTGTATAAAAACCCAGGATACAGGATGCTATGAGGACAGCGATCTCCTCCCAAAATACGGGCCAAGAAGTGAAAATTCAAATAATAATAATAATAATAATAATAATACTAATAATAATAATAATAAGTTTCTGATACTTGATAGTGTGACTGTAAAATATTTATTGTTTTTAAAATAATAATAATTCTCTCTCTCTCTCTCTCTCTCTCTTACCGAAACTAGCTTTGCATTCGGTTTAAACGAGAGGCAAACACGATTTCCATAGGAGCGCTCCGTAACAACCAAAGGAATTCCCGTTTTCATTGCCGTCCGCCGTTTTCTATTGCACGGGTAACTAAGGCAAGGCGGTAGACTTCCCTTTTCTATTCAATATTTCTTTTCTAACTTTCGCGAGGGATTAAAGCACACCTATTTTGGAGTGCCTGGTTTAGCCTTGCTGTCCATCTTCTCTAGCCCTTTACTTCCATTCCTGCTTCCTCTCTCCAGCCTTGCTGTCCATCTTCTCCAACCCTTTACTTCCATTGCTGCTCCCTCTCTTCAGCCTTGCTGTCCATCTTCTCTAACAGTTATTGAGTGTAACTGTGGAATTTTCTCCCAGTTTCTCCTTTATTTTCTGGATTTCTTTATCTTGCTGATTTATTGCCCAAATTTTAATAATTCCTGGACTAAAGATGGAAGAAAATCCAAAGCCCTTCATTAAAGAATAAATGAGATTCCACTGTTCTCTGTTAAAGCAGTAATATTCAGTCGTTTTTATTCCGCTGTTTATCGTTTAAAACCAGAAACAAGTAAAAAAAATGCGCCGCAATCGAGTTTTCTGTACAGCGTATAATCAAGGCCATCGAAAATAAATCTATCTTTCGGTGGTCTCGGTATAATGCTGTATGAGACCCGACCCATGAAACTTTAACCACGGCCCGGTAGTGGCTGATCCTACAATGTTGCCAGAAGCACGATTATGGCTAACTTTAACCTTAAAATAAAATCTACAGAGACTAGAGGGCTGCAATCTGGTATGTTTGATGACTGGAGGGTGGATGATCAACATACCAAGTTGCAGCCCTCTAGGCTCAGTAATTTTTAAGATCTGAGGGCGGACAGAAAAAGTGCGGACAGAAAAAAGTGCGGACAGAAAAAAGTGCCAGCAGAAAAAAGTGCGGACAGAAAAAAGTGCCAGCAGAAAAAAATGCGGACAGAAAAAAGTGCGGACGGACAGACAAAGCCGACACAATAGTTTTCTTTTGCAGAAAACTTAACAAAAAAAAGGAAAGGAATTTTACAACTTTTTTAAAGGACAAATACTGAGAATAACACTCACGATTGTTATTCAAAATACGCGCTCACTTGCACGAAACAAAAGTGTCATTAATTTGCCGAGCGTGTTTACGTTGAAAGGAAGCCTCCCAAGAGAGAGAGAGAGAGAGAGAGAGAGAGAGAGAGAGAGAGAGAGAGAGAGAGAGAGAGAGAACTTTGCTGACAGGGCTGAAAGACGGGGGACCAAGGTCCTCTCCACTCTTAACGAAAGACACAAACATAATTATCACAAGTGTGCTCCAAAACATCTAATGAAATTGTCACCCTGAGTTTGGGAAGGAGCTGCCTTCGCCTTTGTCCTCCGTTTTCATTGCTTGTCTCCGTTTTCTATCTTCAGGGGGGTAACTCTCTCATTCTCTGTCTTTCTCTTTATCTCTGCTGCTAGGTCACTGGCCTCACTGTGACCTCCTACTGATGTCCAAATATCCCCGTGGTTTGTTGCAAGAAGTTTAATAATTGACATTAATATTTTATACTTTCACGGGAGAACACTAAAATGAAGAGAGAGAGAGAGAGAGAGAGAGAGAGAGAGAGAGAGAGAGAGAGAGAGAGAGAGAGAGAGAGAGAGAGAGAGAGAGAGAGAGAGGAAAATAAAAAAAACTTTTTGTCATGAGATCAATACTGCATTCTTCTTCATTTCCTTTACCAAAGGAGGGAGGATATTAAACTTTTTCTTTAACAAAAGACAGTAAATTCTAACTTTTCCTTAAACACAAGAGGAGTCTCACTTTCTTTAATAGAGGGCAAAGCATGAATCTTACTTTTCTTAAGGAAATGACAGCAGAATCTTACTCTTTCTCAAACGCAACAGGACGGCAGAGGAATCTTACTCTATCTTTCACAATGGGTAGTGGAATCTGAAACAATTTTGTTAACAAAGGAAAAAGGAATCCTATCCTCTTTAATAATGAAAAAGCAATCCTATTTTAAGCTTGGGGGAATCTTACTCTCTTACACAAAGGTCAAAGGAATCTTGCAGTCCAGAGATATCTTGGTCTCTCTTGAAGAAAGGCCAAAGGAATCTTATTTAACTGTAATAAAAAAGGCAGTGGACTCTTACTCATCATCTTTAGCAAGAGGTGGAAAGGCAGAGGCACACAATTAACACCTCACAAGAGTAGTGACTGAAGTAATATTTGTAAAAAAATAAATAATAAAGAGAATCCCATGTCAGTGCAGAGTTGAGCCATGACAATAAATGGAGTCGTTTAAATCTTAGAGGTGCTTCCCTCCATCCCATTAAATCCTAAATTTTTCAGACCTTCCTTCCCTATTAAAACTAACTCCATCTCATTAGCAACATGTCCAAACCAACCAAATGCTAAGTTTACCTACCCCATACCACAGTGGACCCATTAATCCCTAATCTACTTCCCAATACAGGTTGCCCAAATACCCACCATCCAAACCTTACCCAGAATCTTCATATCCTTCTCAGGACCCTACTAAACTCCAGGCTATCCTCCGCTCTTGGTATCCTTCTCAAAATCCTACTAAACCTCCCTCCTCCCCTGCTAACCTAACCTAACCTTCCTAGGAAACCCCCTACGGAAGCACACCCTTCAAAAAAAAAAAAAAAAGAGTATCCTACATCACACAAAATCCAGTCAAAGGAATTAGGATTCTAAACCACCGTCCACAACTCCAACCATCTCTCTCTCTCTCTCTCTCTCTCTCTCTCTCTCTCTCTCTCTCTCTCTCTCTCTCCCCTCTCTCTCTCTCTCTGTTTCTCTCTCACAGCCCAGAGAGCCACTTGAAGACACAGGACCTCCTGATCTTGCATATGGAATAAGACAGGAACTACAATTTAATCTTTTTTTTTTTTATCAAATTCAAGTGACTCGCCAAAAAGGGAATTTTTTCCTTTGAAGCGTCCAGTGGAATTATGGAATGAAACTGGAAGAGAGGAGGATTAAAATTCTGGAATCCCTCAGTAAGGTGGAGATGACTGAGGGAAATAACAGCACGGAGAGGAGGGAAATATTGGCGGAAAAATGAAGAGAATCGTAATAAAAGAGGGAAATGTGAAACTTCAAGAGGAGAGAAAGCAAATGTAAAAGCATGAGAGATAATCTCACATCTCAACAGAGATACGGGGAGAGAAATCTCTAAAAAGGAGGAATAAGAGGGAAGGAGAAGAAGAAAGAGGGGAACTTAAACAGCAAGACGAGAAAAGAGACACAGAATGGAAGAGAGGAATAAGAACAATGGCGTTGAGAGAGAGAGAGAGAGAGAGAGAGAGAGAGAGAGAGAGAGAGAGAGAGAGAGAGAGAAGTTTATGTAAAGAAGAATAAGATAAATAAGATAAAGGAAAACCAAAACGAGAGAGAGAGAGAGAGAGAGAGAGAGAGAGAGAGAGAGAGAGAGAGAGAGAGAGAGAGTTTACATAAAGAAGAATAAGATAAATAAGATAAGAGAAAGCCAAAACAAGAGAGAGAGAGAGTTTACGTAAAGAAGAATAAGATAAATAAGATGAAGGGAAGCCAAGACGAGAGAGAGAGAGAGAGAGAGAGAGAGAGAGAGAGAGAGAGAGAGAGAGAGAGTTTAAATAAAAAAAACAAGAAAAATAAGATAGTAGGAAACCAAGGACAGAGAGAGAGAGAGAGAGAGAGAGAGAGAGAGAGAGAGAGAGAGAGAGAGAGGGGGGATCTTTCAAAATAAAGAGGGGAAACTTCCTGAACTTCTCCCTCCCATTAACTCTTACATCAGTTCCCCATTAAGTCTTAAATGCACTCCTCACCCATTAAGTAATCAGGTCCCTCTTCACCCACTAGTCTTAAATCTGGTCACCCATTACGCATCAGGTCTTAAATCTGTGGCCCCATTAAGCATCAAGTTCACCCATGACCCATTAGGGCTTAGATTTGGTCCTCATAAAGTCTAATGTTCATATTTCACCCATTAAGGTTCAATTGTATCACCCAACTAATTTTTGTGGTCAATCCTAAGCCCATTAAGATATATGTATATATTTACAATATATATATATTTATAAAATCTATATATATATACATAAATATATGTTTACAGTATATATATATATATATATATATATATATATATATATATATATATATATATATATATATATATATATATATACATGAACAATTTACAACTACAATTTCAATACAACAAACATAAAACGGCATTTGCATCGAGGGGAAACTGTCGATCAAGTGGGCTTGTACCGTACGTGACTGGAACGTGGGACAGGCATAGAAAACGGGGAGGTTTCTTATCCTGAAGGGGGCACTCTGTTAGATTGCCTGGGCCGTAAGCCAAGCACATACGGGGACCCACTCACAAGTTTGGCGTGCATTTCTCACGCTGTCCGAAAAAGACAGTTTTGGGAATCAGACCGGGTTTGATTCTGAAGTGCGTGGCTTTCATACGTACCTTAGTTTTGTTATTATTATCATTATTATTATTATTATTAAAAATCTCATAGTAACTTGAATCACTAAAATGGTGAAGAAATACACAAAGGTGTAAGTGTATACTGAGAGGGAGGATCGAGCAGGTTCTCAAAAACTATCGTTTGTATATATATTTCTAATATATATTTATACATTCACACCACTGTGGATTTCTTCACCATTATTATTATTATTATTATTATTATTATTATTATTATTATTATTATTTGTGGTAGTAGCTGTAGTGGTAGGAGTTAAAAAAAAGCGAGCAAAAACCCCATTTTGTATTATCTATAATAATAATAACAATAATAATAATATTAATAATAATAATAATAATTATAATAATAATAATATTAATGATAATAAAAAAATTTAAAAAATACATAACAACAATAATACTTTTAAGCTGATGCAGGGAAATGATATAATAATAATAACAATGAATAATAGGACCCATAACAGTCCATTAATAATAATAATAATAATAATAATAATAATAATAATAATAAAAACCAACAACAAACCGTTTGCAAAAAAACTCATCGGCAGACCAAGCGATTGAAGAAAAAAACTTATCCTAAAAAAAAAAAAAAAAAAAAAAAAAAAAAAAAAAAACCGTCCTTCCTTCTCTTAAATATCTGAACGCCCCCCCCCCCCAACAAACCCCCGCACCCTTTCTTGCCCGGGCCCGACAATGACGACTTCGAAGGGGATGGTGATGCCGCGTCTCTCCCGAGTTAATTTAAACTTAGGCGGGCACAAGTTGGCGATAAATCCTTCCGCCCCCCACCTTCCTATCCCCATTTCCCCTCCCCCTACCCCCACACCCCTTCCTTTCTCTCTCCTCCCCCAACCATTCTTATACGCTCCCATCGCCTCCCCTCACCTCCCCCACCCCATTCCATTCCCCTCCCTTTCCCTTTCTTTCCCCTCCCCTCCGTATCCTCCTATCCTTTTCCCCTCCCCTCCCCATCCACTTCCTTTCCCCTCCCCTCCCTATCCTCCTGTCCTTTTCCCTCCTCCCATTCCCCTTTCTTTCCCCTCCCCTCCTCTTGTCCTTTTCCCTCCCCTCCTTCCTTCTTCCCCTCCCCTCCCCTCCCCTCCCCCTCCCCAACCGCATCCTACCATCCCCTCTCTTTCCTTCTTCCCTCCCCAACCCCTTCTTTCCATCACCCTCCCCTTCCCTTCCCAACCCCTTCTTTTTCCATCCCCTCCCCTCCTTTTCCCCCCTTCCCTTCCTCTCCCCTCCCCAACCGCATCCTTCCATCCCCTCTCTTTCCTTCTTCCCCCCCCAACCCCTTCCAACATCCGCTACTCTCCCCTCCCCAACCCCTTCTTTCCATCCCCTCCCCTTCCTTCTTCCCCTACCCTCCCCTCCTTTTCCCCCTCCCCTTCCTTCTTCCCCTCCCCTCACCCCCAAAATCCCCCTTCCCCCTCCCTCCCTTCCATCCCATTTCTCAGCTCAACTTCCCAAAGAAGTTTTTAAGAAGTGAGTAGAACGTGGTGTGATCGATGGAGTCTTGGCCCGCCTATGAGAGGGGGAGGGGCCAGTTGGGGGAGGTCCTCTTCTAGAGGGGGGTTGGGGTGTACGGACAAGTTTCGTTAAAATTTAAATCAAAATGAAAAGCGGCTTTGTTGACCTGTGTGGTACTTTAGGCACCTGGGAATTATATGATTGTCGTGGATCAACTCTGCGCTGGTGATAAATATATATATATATATATATATATATATATATATATATATATATATATATATATATATGTATATGTATATATATATGTATGTATGTATGTGTGTATGCATGTGTATGTATGTGTATATATATTTATATATATATATATGACAAGATTTTAAATTAACAACAATCATCAGAGAGAGAGAGAGAGAGAGAGAGAGAGAGAGAGAGAGAGAGAGAGAGAGAGAGAGAGAGAGAGAGAGAGGTAGTTAGACTGAGAGATATAGAGTTTATTTAGCCGTAAGCTGGAAATGTGTGTGTGTACGAGAGAGAGAGAGAGAGAGAGAGAGAGAGAGAGAGAGAGAGAGAGAGAGAGAGAGATAGGTAGCTAGACTGAGAGATATAGAGTTTATTTAGCCGTAAGCTGGAAATGTGTGTGTGTGTGTGTGTGTGTGAGAGAGAGAGAGAGAGAGAGAGAGAGAGAGAGAGAGAGAGAGAGAGACCAGTGCTCCGTCAAAAAGTCTACCTTCATTTCAGGGTAAAAATCGAGCTGGCCTCGACGAGGCAATCCTCACGCCATCGGGGTGAACCCATTCATATTTTATTCATAAAAAAAGTTGTATAACTCGACGGATAATTAACAACGGAAGGCCATAGACGAGATGACTCTCATTTCGGAAACCATTCATCGACTCTCACCTCTCTCTCTCCCTCATCTGTCAGCTTACCGTTGAATACCCCATATACATATCTGTGTAGCTAACTCATATTCTATTAAATACTTTCTCTCTCTCTCTCTCTCTCATTTGACAACTTGATGTTAAACACAATGTATCTATCGGTCTAGCTACCGAATACGCTCTCTCTCTCTCTCTCTCTCTCTCTCTCTCTCTCTCTCTCTCTCTCTCTCTCTATATATATATATATATATATATATATATATATAAATATATCTTTCTCTCTCAAATATTTTGTATAAACTGAAATCTATCTCTGCGTGTATATGCAACAGGGCTCTCTCTCTCTCTCTCTCTCTCTCTCTCTCTCTCTCTCAAAAAAAAAATAATATATATATATATATATATATATATATATATATCTTTCTCTCTCAAATATTTTGTATAAATGAAATCTATCTCTGTGTATATATGCAACAGGGCTGCTCTCTCTCTCTCTCTCTCTCTCTCTCTCTCTCTCTCTCTCTCTCTCTCAAAAACAGCGACCCATTCGAGCGGACGGTCAAAATAACGACTCGTTAATCGGCGTTCGGCGTCGATTAACGACATCGTAGAAAGGAGATTAATGATTAATTAACTTTGATCGAACTGATCCGACGACTGACGTGATGCCTGGGGCGTTTGTCATTAATCCGGGGAATAATCGGTGTACTTTGGCGTTGATTGATTCGATTATAATTATTTCGGATTTGAAGGGTATTGGCGCCCCCGGTAGTGTCGGGTCTGTCTGTTTAGCTTGCGAGAGAGAGAGAGAGAGAGAGAGAGAGAGAGAGAGAGAGAGAGAGAGCCCTGTCGCATATACACACAGAAATAGATTTCAGTTTATACAAAACACTTAGAGAGAGAAAGATTATATATGTATATATATATATATATATATATATAAATATATGTATATATACATACATACATACATACATACATACATACATATATATATATATATATATATATATATATATATATATATATATATATATATATATATATATAGAGAGAGAGAGAGAGAGAGAGAGAGAGAGAGAGAGAGAGAGAGAGAGAGAGAGAGAGAGAGAGAGAGAGAGAGAGAGAGAGCCTTTTGCGTGTACACAGGCAGACAGATTTCAATTTATACAAAACTCTTATATACAGTATATATATATATAATGAGAGAGAGAGAGAGAGAGAGAGAGAGAGAGCTGCGTTATAAATATAGAGAGACAGATCTGTTATACTTCTAGGTATTGTCTTATACCCAACTCTCCCTGAGACAGAGAGAGAGACAGAGAGAGAGAGAGAGAGAGAGAGAGAGAGAACACTTTCCCCTTCACAAATTCGTACATCGCCTTAATAAACTGAACTCGGACGAAGCAGAAAAGAGAAAATGTGTGTTGAAATATTTTTCCATTTTTATCCTTTCCTCGTGTTGCCTTCTCTCTTTCTTGTCGTGGGCGAACACTTTCCGCCATGTATCAGATTTTCCCTTCCCTTATATTATATATCTATATATTATATTTTCCCCTTTCTCTACGTTTCGTTTTTGCAAAGGGAGTGGGGTGGGTTGACCATACGAGAGAGAGAGAGAGAGAGAGAGAGAGAGAGAGAGAGAGAGAGAGAGAGAGAGAGAGAGAGACCTTACCTTACAGACCTTACAGATCGTTCGGGTTGCCCCAGGTCCCTCAGAGAGAGAGAGAGAGAGAGAGAGAGAGAGAGAGAGAGAGAGAGAGAGAGAGAGAGAGAGAGAGTATTAGGTAGCTACACTGATATACACAGAGGTTATTCAACCTGAAGCTGGAACAAGGGAGAAGATAAGTATACCAATTGGTTACCTAGCAACGGGACCTACAGCTTATTGTGGAATCCGAACCATATTACGACGAGAAATGAATTTCTATCACCAGAAATAAATTCCTCTAATTCTTCATTGGCCGGTCGGAGACTCGAGCGTGGGCCAACAGAGAGAGAGAGAGAGAGAGAGAGAGAGAGAGAGAGAGAGAGAGAGAGAGAGAGAGAGTATTAGGTAGCTAGATTGATAGAGACAGTTTATTCAACCTTAAGCTGGAAAATGAGAGAGAGAGAGAGAGAGAGAGAGAGAGAGAGAGAGAGAGAGAGAGAGAGAGAGAGAGAGAGAGAGAAGGTATTAGGTAGTTAGACTGATAGAGACATTGTATTCAACCTTCAGCTGTCAAATGAGAGAGAGAGAGAGAGAGAGAGAGAGAGAGAGAGAGAGAGAAAGTTATTGAGTAGCTAGACTGATAGAGACTGTTTATCCTACCTAAAAATGTCAAGAGAGAGAGAGAGAGAGAGAGAGAGAGAGAGAGAGAGAGAGAGAGAGAGAGAGAGACGAATAGGAAACAGGCCGGGGGGTTGGGGGGGGTTTCCGTGTTTTTGGGGGGGAGGGGGCATACGACCTCCTGGTTAACAATGGCGGGGAGGCCATCATCGGATTTTACAAAGGATGCTTCAGCAAATCTTTTATTTATATTTTTTTTCATGGTCCTTCTCCCCATTTGAATCTGGCCGACCATAAAAAGATAATCCGGGATTATCTATTTATTTATCTTTTATGTGTTTTGGGATTGTAGTCTGCAGGATGAGTCGCTTGTTATACAAGTGTTGTGCAAGCGTGTTAGTATGCCTTGTTTATATACATATATATACTGTATATATATACATATATATATATATATATATATATATATATATATATATATACATACATATCTATATATATACTATATATATAAATTTTATGTATATATATATATATATTATGTATACATATATTATATGTATATATATTTACATTATATATAATTTTTGATGACCACAGTACCCTCTTCTCATTTTGGAAACGCTTGTTACTACTAACCCTCAATCCAAATGAGGAAAAAATGAAGATACTCCGATGCCCGACCTAGATTCGATCTCGGGTCCGGGACATCAGAACGAGGTAACGGCTATTGCTTGTGCGTGTGTGTGTGTGTGTGTGCCTACAGATTTTAGTATCGAATGAAAAAGGCGGGCCCTTCACCCCTCAGCTTAAGAGTATAACTTCCTTTCTCAAACCTCTGAATAAAATGTCGTGGAAGGGGAATTTTCATGGTGTAGCATAAGTCAAATCCTTCGGGTCAGCCCTAAGAGAGCTGTTAATCAGCTCAGTGGCCTGGTTCAACTAAGATACACTTAACTGAACCTTCTTTAGGAATGGAATGGAATACAGAGTTTAGGCCAAAGGCCAAGCACTGGGACCTATGAGGTCATTCAGCGCTGGAAAGGAAATTGAAAGTAAGCAGGTTTGAAAGGTGTAACTGAGGAAGAAAACCTCACAGTTGCGCTATGAAATAATTGTTAGGAGAGGTTGGATAGCAAGATGGAAGAAAGATAATATGCATGGAGGTACAGTAAAAGAAATGAAAGGGGCTGTAGCTAGGGGCCGAAGGGACGCTGCAGGAACCTTGAGTAATGCCTACAGCGCAGCCCGTGAGGTGCACAGGAGGCACTACCCCTCTGCGGGGGCCACCTTCTTTGGGGCCAAAGGAATACTCTATATCTTGACTGCATAATTTACCTCCCGGCTAAAAACTTTTCCAGTAGGATTCAGTTTCTCTGGACTGCAATCAAGAGGGCAATCGGCAACACTGCCGACGTAAGACCCTTTACTGTACTTGAAAGTATGTGATTAATAATTGTATTCTATTTTAGTATGTAAAATTCTGGACCCTTAATTTGATAGTCTGTAATCCAGTCGTTATTTAGCTGACTTTCAAACATTTTCCATATACGTTAGAACGCTATTGTGACGCAATATTTACCACCGAGGACCATAGTTGCAATGAACGTGAATTTATAATACATATGGAAGTTTTCACATAAATGTTCTCATTTCTGGCTCATAACACAAGAGAACATTTATAAATGACCCAAACCTCTTGCCTTTATTTACTAATTATCTCCCTTTAGAATGGGGGGGGGCGCTGTTCCCCTAAAACAACCATTTTTTTTTTTTTTACAAAATTAACTTACCATACTCAAAATGGCTTGTGATAAATTTGGTTGCAACCGATGCAATAGCTTTGATGATAATGTTGAAAATGTGAAATGTCTATGCCAGGTATACATACACACATACGTAAATATATACATAAATACATACAATATATACATATATACAGACAGACAGACATACGCCGGTTAACTATGGACCAGAGAGTCTCACATTAGCTTTCAGCTCAGGTGAGCAAAAAAAAAAAACAAAAAAAGAGGAAAGAATGGCTGTTAAGGATATTTCTTCATTTACATACGCTTTATTCATAAGGAATGAGGTTAAAGACCTCGCTGCTCCGACAGAGAGAGAGAGAGAGAGAGAGAGAGAGAGAGAGAGAGAGAGAGAGAGATGATTCACTTGGCTATAGTGAGAGAGTTTAAAGAAAAAGATAAATTAATAAAGCGTATGAAATTAGAGATCGAACTTGACTTGAGAGAGAGAGAGAGAGAGAGAGAGAGAGAGAGAGAGAGAGAGAGAGAGAGAGAGAGAGAGAGATGATTCACTTGGCTATAGTGAGAGAGTTTAAAGAAAAAGATAAATTAATAAAGCGTATGAAATTAGAGATCGAACTTGACTTGAGA
>NC_089794.1:21440102-21447602 GCF_040412425.1 Macrobrachium rosenbergii
AGTTTACGTATCAAATCTCTCACAAATTTTTTAATGCTCCATTCTACGCTTAATTTTTTTAAACTGATTCTTCACTGCTACCTTTGTGCTTGAATAAATTGTGAAACAAAAAAAATCGAATTTTTATTTTACGTGTTCAATCCCTTAAAATTTTTTATTATTGCATTCTATACTTAAAAAACATATCTTTAATTATTTCTTCGCTCCTAACTCTGTACTTAAATAAATTGTGAAACGAAAAAAAATCCAATTTTTATTTTACATGTCCAATCTCTCACAAAGTTTTAATATTCCATTCTACACTTCAAAAGAAAAAAACCAATTCTTCACTGCTACCTTTCCACTTGAATAAATTGTGAAACGAAAACGAAAAAAAAATCCAATTTTTATTTTACGTTTCCAGTCTCTCACAAATTCTTCCTTAAAAAAAAAAAAAAAAAAAAACTGACCCGTGACCAGCACAACCCGAGGTCGTTCATTCTTTCCACGAATTATTCAAAATGTTAGTCACGACAAATATTAGAAGCGGGCGATCCCAAAAGGGTGTGGGCAGATGTGTTTCATGTTCAATTCAGAGAGTTTCATGTTTTATTCAGCTTTGTTAAATATTGACGGAAGTTCTTCGGAGCCGTGATCGGAATGTGTATTTATGTGTGCATGTAGTATGTATGTATTGTATGTATATAATGTAAAAATATATATATAATATATATATACACATATATAATTTATATATATGTATATATATATATATATATATATATATATATATATATATATATATATATATATATATATATATATATATAATATATATATATATATGTATATGTGCGCATATTCTATGCATAACTTTTCCTTAATCGAAAAGGGATGCGGAAAATACTCAAAGCTATGAATAAATATTTCCGTTTGAATTACAGTAATATTCAACTTTTTTTCTTATTAATTTACTCGTTAAATATCTCATTCCACATCCTTGTACCAACATCAGAAACAATAATAATAATAATAATAATAATAATAATAATAATAATAATAATAATAATAATGGCCGATTTCTTCAAGTAGACAACCAGTATTCTTGGCTGAAAGAAATACATAAACATTAAAATACATATTCTCGATTCTATCACTTATTCTTTTACAATATACACATATTCAACAGTTTTTTCTGGTCATTTTTTATTTTATTTTATTTTTTAACTTTCGTTCATTTCCACATTCACGTGTCAACACCATGAATAATAAGTGAACACAGAAATTCATCAAAGAGGTGCTTACCCTTTCCGTGAATAATTCAGGATAATATTTTTGATCAAACAACTATGTCAAACAGAAAGCAAACTCAAATATAGATACAATTTGTTATTATTTGCAGACATTTCCGGACGCGATTTTTATCAATACTATCAATCTTATATATATATATATATATATATATATATATATATATATATATATATATATATATATATATATATATATATATATATATATATATATATATATATATATTATACACGTGATTTTATATATCTAACACCACAGGAAGAAACCTCTTAACTATGGTTATATATGTGTGTGTGTGTGTGTGTGTGTGTGTGTGTGTGTTTCGCACCTGAAAGAAAGAAACTAAATTTCCTAATACCTCGTTTTTGTTCCACCAACATCCGCCTCTCCTTACCAAGAAAGAGTTGCTTTCCTCAAACAAGCGCAGGAACCCAAGCAATCCGTGGAAGGACATGCCGCAAATCAAGGGCGTCCAACAAAAGAATGAAATCGCCCACGAATTATGAAGCGATTGTCAGGCAACAGATAGGATAGGCTTCTTGCGCCTGAAAAGCCTCCCCTATTCAGGACGAGAATACTCCTCAATCTCTCTTCTCTCTATTCAGGGCGATTTCAGAATGACAGCGGATGGAAAATTGATGGCTGGCATTGAATGGGCTTCCCTTTCAACCTCGCTGGTCATAACAACATCCAAGGTAACAATTCTTTGTTTTTTTTTTCTAACGCGACGTATCTGTCGTGTATAAAAGATACATTTCACGTTTTGTTGTTTATGACTGGACTCGGGTGATTTCGTTATGCCGTCTTATGGCTTTAGATAGATAATAATTTCGTTTCGTCTTTTATTACTCAACTAGAATCATTCCGTTGTGTCGCTTGTGACTTCTGGATTTCTCGAGACACTTCTGTGGCTCACTGCTGCTTCTAGCAATGCTGCTTGTGCCAGACCCCTGCAATCGGTTGTGACTGTGCTGGGAGGATCGCCTTGTGGAAATTCGAGAATTTGCTAGGGCCATTCTCCTGGCTGCGTTCCCTCGCGAACTGACGACCAAATCTTTGAACTGGAACGGAATGGAAGATAAAATTTAGGCCAACGGCCAAGCGCTGGGACCTGTGAGTCCATTCAGTGCTGAAAGGGAAAGAGAGTACAAAGGTTTGAAAGGCATAACAGGAGGAAAACCTCAAAGCAGTTAAGTTAAGTTAAGTATACCCTAGTTTAACCAGACCACTGAGCTGAATAACAGCTCTCCTAGGGCTGGCCCGAAGGATTAGACTTATTTTACGTGGCTAAGAACCACCTGGTTACTTAGCAACGGGACCTACAGCTTATTGTGGAATCCGAACCGCATTATAGCGAGAAATGAATTTCTATCACCAGAAATAAATTCCTCTAACTCTTCATCAGCCGGCGGCGGGAACTGAACTCCGGCCCATCGAATGACAGTCTGAAGCTCAACCGACTCGGCCAACAAAGGGCTACCTCAAAGCAGTTGCACTATGAAACAATTGTTAGAAGAGAGTGGAAAGAAAGATGGAATTCGAGAGAATGAACGGAGGCAAAGTAAAAGGAATGAAAGGAGCCGCAGCTAGGGGCCGCAGGGACGCTGCAAAGAACCTTTAAGTAATGCCTACGGGGCACCGTGTGAGGTGCACTGACGACACTACCCCCTACGGGAAAATCTTGTATAATTACAGTGAACACTCGAGTCTTTTGTACAGTTCCAACCTTGAGACGCAAGGCCACTCTATAACAGTAGAATGAACACGCTGACTATACTCACTGCACTATACTATAGTGTTTACAGTTACATGAGGGGATATGGGGGTCGCCCTATCTCCCCATGTAACATATGTTGGTATGGGAACACCCTACTCACAGTAACGTGACTTGCCACTGGGAACCCTGCTCACAGTAACATAGGTTTATGTGGGAACCCTTACTTGCAGCAACGTAGCTGGATATGGGAACCTCTACCGACAGTAATATAGGTTGATATGGGAACCCCATACTCAGTGATGTGGGTTTATATGGAACCCCATACTCACAGTAACAGGTTTATATAGGAACCCCATACTCACAGTAATGTAGTTTTAAATGGAACCCCTACTCACAGTAACAGGTTTATATGGAACCCCCCACTCACAGTAATATAGGTTTATATGGAATCTCCTGCTCATAGTAATGTAGGTTTATATAGAACCCCCACTCACAGTAATGTAGGTTTATATGGAACCCCCTACTCGCAGTAATATAGGTTTATATGCAACCCCTACTTACAGTAATATAGGTATATATGGAACCCCTACTTAAAGTGATATAGGTTTATATGGAACCCCTACTTACAGTAATATAGGTTTATATGGAACCCCATACTCACAGTAACCGGTTTATATGGAACCCCCTATTCACAGTAATATAGGTTTATATGGAACCCCCTATTCACAGTAATATAGGTTTATATGGAACCCCCTACTCGCAGTAATATAGGTTTATATGCAACCCCTACTTACAGTAATATAGGTTTATATGGAACCCCTACTTACAGTGATATAGGTTTATATGGAACCCCTACTTACAGTGATATAGGTTTATATGGAACCCCTACTTACAGTAATATAGGTTTATATGGAACCCCATACTCACAGTAACAGGTTTATATGGAACCCCCTATTCACAGTAATATAGGTTTATATGGAACCCCCTACTCACAGTAACATAAGTTGGTATGGAACCCCCCACTCATAGTAATACAGGTTTATATAGAACCCCCTACTCACAGTAATATAGGTTTATATGGAACCCCTAATTACACTAGCATAACCGCATACGGAACCCCCTACTCACACTAATACACGTTTACACGGAGCCCTCACTTCCGCAAGTATTTTTGGAAATTCTATAACGAGGACCCACCTGATCAAAGTAACGTGCGTAATGGGGACATTCCCCTCACGGTTCAAAGTAAAAGTTACGTCACACTATCTCCCCTTCGATGAAATCTCTTATAAACTTCGCCTCTTTTGCAACTGTTACGATTCGGCGCAAGCGTCGCCTCACTTACTCTGAAGATTGCGCCGAGTCACAGTCTACCGTAGTTCGGGAAAGATAAACAGCGCTGTATTTCTCTAACTTTCTACCGCACTGTCATGTTTTGGTCTATATTCTTTACCTTCACGATATAGTTAAAGCATTATTTAATACCTGCAGAACATCCAGTGTTGGTTTTTTTTTAATGGTATGCGAACACACACACACACACATTATATGTATAAATATATATCTAATTCGTGGCATGGCCTTCGTTGCATATTCATCACGTTCCATATTTTCGTGATTCAGTTATATATATATATATATATATATATATATATATATATATATATATATATATATATATATATATATATATATATATATACATATATATGTATATATATATATATATATATATATATATATATATATATATATATATATATATATATATATTACTGTATAAATAACAGAACCTCATTTAAAGTGGATGGTATCTAGTGGAGATATTTATTCAAGAAAAATTACAAGCTTTCCAGGACTAACAGTCCTCATCGTCTAGAAGAAATTCAATGGCTACCAGACGATGAGGGCAGTTAGTCCTGGAAAGCTTGTAACCTTTCCTGCAAAATATCTCCGCTAGATACCATCCATTTTAAATGAAGTCCTGCTATTAATTGTATTAAAGCGCAGAACAATTGTGTAAGTGATAAAGTTAATATATATATGTATACTCGTATATGTATGTATATATAAATATATATATTTTTAAAAAATAATGTCACGTTCCAACCACTAGTCATCAGAGCAGGGTCTTAATGTGTCATCCCCTCACTGAAAGGAGAGAGAGAGAGAGAGAGAGAGAGAGAGAGAGAGAGAGAGAGAGAGAGAGAGAGAGAGAGAGAGAGAGAGAATGGTCAGTGAAAGAAAATAGAGTTTCATATACTTACAAATATCTGAAACAGAAAAATATAAGTAATGCCAATACCTTTCATAGTGAGTGACATAAATAATGGCAATAACATAAAGACAGAAACAATAAAGAGCAATTAAAATAATAACAAAGATAAAAAAAACAACGATCACTATCACCATTTAAAAAACAAAAGACACACGCGCCACCTAAAACAAAAACAATATGACCCAGAACAAGAAAAAGAAGAAGAAAAATATTCTTTCCTGTTCGGGAGGTCGACAGCTGTCAGAAGGAAAAGTAGAATCTGAGAGAGAGAGAGAGAGAGAGAGAGAGAGAGAGAGAGAGATGGTTGGGGTGTCACGGGAAGGATTAGTTTGTAGGACTTTTTTCCCCTCCGGTGAAGCCACCAGGGATTACACGGCGGGGGTGGGGGAGGGGTGGAATCCTTATGCCAAAGATTTCAAGGGATTTATACAGTATTTCAAATTACATATATATATTTTTTTTTCAGTGTTTTCTGTTGTGATAATTGTTCGTTTGTGTTTCTCTGTTTTTGAGAATTTGTAATTTTCTATTTCTCTCGTTCGAGAGTAAATGGAGTGGATTACATTTACTTTGAGTGAATTACATTTGCTTCGACTAAATTACGTTTACTTTGAGGAAATTACATTAACTCAAAGAAAACCTCATTTCCTCCACTTCAGGTAGCAGATAATATCTACAGAACAGGAGAGAGAGAGAGAGAGAGAGAGAGAGAGAGAGAGAGAGGGGGGGGGATAATAACCACCTAATACTGGTCAGGTATAACCCCACAACAATGCCCAGTCAAGGCTGCAACACCAGCATAGCAATCACGCCCTGATTACTGAAGGAGTAATGGTCAGACATCCTTCCCATCCTTTCGGCAACAAAGGATTACTTCTCATTGTTCTCCTAATCGTGGGTGGCTCTTAAAATGAAGGAAGTGGCCAGTGACTCACTCTGTCAGGTCTTCACTGGAGGGTGGGTAGAGCCCTCGGCTGGCACGCTGTTGGCCCAGCGTTCGACTCTCCGACCGGCCAATGAATAATTAGAGGAATTTATTTCTGGTGATAGAAATTCATAATGTGGTTCGGATTCCACAGAAAACTCCATTACGCCGAAGAAACTTCGACGCATTTTTTACTTGGCTTTTTTTTATTCCCCGGACGAGGGTGGCTCCGTGTGAAACGTGAAAGCTGTTGCTGTCACATTCTTACTCTGGTGGTTAAGTAGAGAAAGAAGCGCTTCTAGAAAGAGATACTTTAGAGACAAGAAAACAGTGGAAACTCCGATAGACAGATAGATAGATAGACATATTGATCGACAGATAGACAGATAGATAGATAGATAGATAGATAGATAGATAGAAAATTCAGGTGTTAAGTTATTGCCAATGTATGGTGAATTCTTAAAAGATATTTGAGGCTTAATCATTAAAACAGTTACTCCTCTATAGGAATATATATATATATATATATATATATATATATATATATATATATATATGTATGTATGTATAACTGAATCACGAAGATATGGAACGTGATGAATATATAAATAAAGATAAAATCCACGAAGGAAACGGAAACACTGGAGTGCTGCGAGGCCTTTCGACACTAGTCCTTTACTTAGCAGACGGAAGAAATATAAAAGTATGTTTACAAAGAAAGCTCATATAAATGACATATGGGGATTATAAAGGAAACATATGTACCTGGAATCCAACACAATCCCCATCTGTCATTTATATGAGCTTTCTTTGTAAACATACTTTTATATTTCTTCAGTCTGCTAAGTAAAGGACTAGTGTCGAAAGGCTTCGCAGCACTCCAGTGTTTCCGTTTCCTTCGTGGATTGTATCTTGATTTATATATATATATATATATATATATATATATATATATATATATATATATATATATATATATATATATATATATATAAAGATAGACACACAAAGAGAGAGAGAGAGAGAGAGAGAGAGAGAGAGAGAGAGAGAGAGAGAGAGAGAGAGAGAGAGAGAGAGAGAGAGAGAGCTCTATTAGGTCCTGCAAACTCTACGGCCACATCTCTCCACGTTTCAATTATAATTACTCCTTTATCATTCATAATTTATCATTTTCCCCCATTTATCCTTTATTTCCTATTCATCTTCATCTCACCAGCTGAAGGATGAACGCGAATTTCCGTTTATCCACCCCCTAATAATTGCTACGATTCACTTAAAAATGAAACA
>NC_089794.1:21457602-21462602 GCF_040412425.1 Macrobrachium rosenbergii
CGACACTATGTCCTACTGAACTCACTCTGCAAGGAACGCGCGCTCTTCTTGATTTGATTCCTTTTAGCGTCCAATAAAAAAAAAAAACAATAGTCTCGCATTGCCAGTCAATAACGTATTCACCGCGCCTTCTCTCTCTCTCTCTCTCTCTCTCTCTCTCTCTCTCTCTCTCTCTCTCTCTCATTGAGTTTTTACGAGATCTCGTATGCCTGGATGCGTTCGCTACCTATCGAAAAATAACCCCGCAAGGGAACTAACCCGCCTGGGTGCGTTCGTTACCCGCCTTCAAATCCACTATTTGGGGGGACCGTTTCGTAACACACACACAAACACAAACATACATACAAACAGAAACGCACAAATACTCAACCGCAAACACATACACATACATACAAACGTACACAAACATACACAAACACACACCAAAACACAAAACAAACACAAACACACATACACAAACTCAAAACACAACCGAACACTCAAAAACACGCACAAGCACATACACACACATGACAAACACGCAAACATACACAAACACAACACAGAAAAATAACACAAACATACAAACACAAATACAAACACAGACGCATAACCACAAACACACACAAAAACAAACGCAAATACATACCCACAAACACACAAAAAACACATCTAAACGCAAACACACACAACACATAACACACACACATACACAACCTCAAACACAAACACGCGCACACAAACAAAATCACAAACAAAAACACATCTCTTGCTCACATAAGAAAGGAAGACAGCTCTCGTACAACTTTGCCGTATCGTTGATTCCGTCTGTCTGATGGCACAAAGGAGACCCAATCCTATGTAGGAGATCCAATCCTATGTAGGAGATCCAATCCTATGAAAGATATCCAATCCTACGGACGAGCTTACGTAGGATTGGATCCCTCAGAGTGGAGCCTTTCGGTTAATTAAATGCAGGTTGTGTTTACTTACCCCATAACATCTCTGGTCAAAATTTTATCTAAAACTGGGGAGGCTTCGGTGTACTTTTCCTCTGCTTTTGACGTCTAAGTTTTGCTACGTGAATATATAATCAGGAGTTTGAACCCTATTTTTTAGCGGGATAAGTAATTAATAAAGCGTTTTAACCCTATCTTAGCTCGAGAAGTAACAAATCAGGTGGTTTAATATCTATTTTAGCTAGGCAAGTAACTAATCAATTGTTTTAACCCTATCTTAGCTAGAGAAGTAACAGATCAGGAGTTTTAATGCCTATTTTAGCTAGACAAGTAAACTAATCAATTGTTTTAACCCTATCTTAGCTAGACAAATCAGGTGGTTTAATGCCAATTTTAGCTAGACAAGTAACTAATCAATTGTTTTAACCCTATCTTAGCTAGACAAATCAGGTGGTTTAATGCCTATTTTAGCTAGACAAGTAACTAATCAATTGTTTTAACCCTATCTTAGCTAGAGAAGTAACAAATCAGGAGTTTTAATGCCTATTTTAGCTAGACAAGTAACTAATCAATTGTTTTAACCCTATCTTAGCTAGACAAATCAGGTGGTTTAATGCCTATTTTAGCTAGACAAGTAACTAATCAATTGTTTTACCCCTATCTTAGCTAGACAAATAACAAATCAGGTGATTTAATGCCTATTTTAGCTAGACAAGTAACTAATCAATTGTTTTAACCCTATCTTAGCAATAGAAATAACAAATCAGGTGGTTTAATGCCTATTTTAGCTAGACAAGTAACTAATCAATTGTTTTAACCCTATCTTAGCTAGAGAAGTAATAAATCAGGAGTTTTAATGCCTATTTTAGCTAGACAAGTAACTAATCAATTGTTTTACCCCTATCTTAGCTAGAGAAGTAACAAATCAGGTGGTTTAACCTTATTTTTAGCTGGATAAGTGATTAATCAAACGTTTTAATCCTATCCTAGATAGATAAGTAAATCAGGTGGTTTCATGCCTATTGTAGCTAGATAAGTAGATAATCAATTGTTTTAACCCGATTTTAGGTAGATAAGTAACAAATCGGGTGTTTTAACCCTATTTTTAGCGGGGTAAGTAATTAATCAAGTGTTTTAAACCTAATTTTAGCTGGATAAGTAACAAATCAGGTGATTTAACCCTATTTTTAGCAGGATAAGTAACAAATCAGGTGTTTTAACCCTATTTTTAGCAGGATAAGTAACAAATCAGGTGTTTTAACCCTATTTTTAGCGGGATAAGTAACAAATCGGGTGTTTTACCCTATTTTTAGCGGGATAAGTAATCAGGTGTTTTAACCCTATTTTTAGCATAAGTAACAAATCAGGTGTTTTAACCCTGTTTTTAGCTGGATAAGTAACAAATTAGGTGTTTTAACCCTATTTTTAGCTAGATAAGTAATTAATCAAGTGTTTTAACCCTATCTTAGCTAGATAAGCAACAAATCAGGTGGTTTAACCCTATTTTTAGCTAGATAAGTAAAAATTCAAGCGTTTTTACCCTATTTTTAGTTAGATAAGTAAAAACCAGGTGGTTTAACCCTATTTTTAACGGGATAAATAATTAATCAAGTGTTTTAACCCTATTTTTAGCTGGATAAGTAACAAATCACGTGTTTTAACACTATTTTTTGCTAATTAACAAATCAGGTGGTTTCATGCCTATATTAGTTAGATAAGCAACTAATCAGGAGATTTAACATTATCTTTTGCTTTACAAGTAACTTATCAGGTGGTTTAATGCCTATTTTTAGCTATATAAGTAACTAATACGGTATTTTAACATATGTTAGCTAGATAAGTAACTATTCTGGTGTTTTAACCCTATCTTAAATTAGAAAAGTAACAAATCAGGTGTTTTAATGCCCATATTTTCAGCTAGATAAGTAACTAATGAGGCTTTTAACTCTAATTTGTAACCAGATAAATAAAAATAACGCCATAGTAAGCAACTAATCAGGTGTTTTAATGCTTATTTTTAGCTAGGTAAGTAATTAATCGGGTGTTTCAATTCTTATTTTTAGCTGAGTAAGTAACTAATCAAGAGGTTTAATGACTATTTTTTGCTAGATAAATAACTAAAACGTTATTCTAACAATATTTTTAGCCAGATAAATACAAAATAATTAGGTTTTTTAACCCGATTTTAGATAGATAATAACTAATGAGGTTTTTTCCCCCTCTCTTGACCTTTAAAGTAACTTATCAAATGGTTCAATGCCTATTTTTCGTTAAATAAGTAACTAATCATGTGTTTTAACCTTGTATTTAGCCAGCTAGGTAACTAATAATTTGGTTTAACGTCTAATCAAGTGTTTTCAAATCCTATTTTAGCTAGATAAATAACAAATCAGTTATCTTCAGTCCTTTTAGCTGGATAAATAACTAATCAAGTGTTTTACAATACTATTTTAGCTAGATAAATAACAAACCATTTATCTTTGGTAATTTTAGCTAGATAAGTAATAATCAAGTGTTTTCAAATCCTATTTTTAGGTAGGTAAATAACAAATCAGTTATCTTTCGTGCTTTTAGGTAGATAAATAACTAATCAGCTATCTTTAATGCTTTTAGCTATATAAATAACTAATCAAGTGTTTTCAAATCCTATTTTTAGCCAGGTAAATACACTAATCCTGTTTTGAACACAAATCCTCACCTAGATAAATAACCAGTCATGTCTTTTTCTCCCTCCAAAATTTTCCACCAAAGTCCCACTAGAGAATGGAACTTTTGTTCTAAGTTACTCCTTATCCCTTCCGCCAAACTTTAAGTTAGGAAATCTCCATTTATCTCTCTCAAACTTTTCTTTGCCAAAGTGTAACGCGAAAAATAAAATTGAAAAAAAAAAAAAAAAAAATTAGTTCACTTCCATATAGTACTTTCCCCGGCCAAATTCCCTGCAGAATAGGCAATCAGTTGCTGTGTACACTTGTTCTTCATTATTATTATTATTATTATTATTATTATTATTATTATTATTATTATTATTATTTAAAATAGAAAAATTCATTTTGCCTTCCATATACTTTCCCCGGCCAATTTCCCTACAGAATAGACAATCAGTTGCTGTGTACACTTGTTCTTCATTATTATTATTATTATTATTATTGCGGTTTCGACGGCATTCAGCTACATGAATAGGGGAAGTATGCTCAACTTCCAGCTCTTGGCTACACCCGACGCCTGTAACGATTCTTAATGTATCATTTTTTTAGTGGTGTTTTTCCCATGCCTTCGAGTGTACGCCACCTTGAAATAAAAGTAAAAAATCTATTTCTTTTTACTAGTTTTTTTTTTATATTATCTCCGGGCCAAATGTAAATATCAAGGTCGCAGTACACTGTCTATAAGAGTGGCATGATATATATAGAGGCTGTACCTGATATAATAATAATAATAATAATAATAATAATAATAATAATAATAATAATAATAATAATAATAATAAATCTAGTGTTGCTTGTCACACATAGTACACAGGTGCTGATTCGTTCTATCCTTTAGAGCACAAGAGAACAGGAGAGAGAGAGAGAGAGAGAGAGAGAGAGAGAGAGAGAGAGAGAGAGAGAGAGAGAGAGAGAGAGGTTTCAAAATTCCCTTATGTTCGGTAAGACTGCACAAAGCCGATGCAGGAAGATACAATTAAAAGGAGAGAGAGAGAGAGAGAGAGAGAGAGAGAGAGAGATTATAACTTTCTTTATTAACAAAGTTCCACTAAGACGATGCAAAATCCGATGTGTGCGTGTGTGTCTATGTCGAGTTTACAAGAATTTTCTAGGTTGAATCTTTCTCTCTCTCTCTCTCTCTCTCTCTCTCTACTGTATCTTCCGGTAATGGCTTTGTTAATCTTACCAAACGTGGAAATTTGAAATCTCTCTCTCTCTCTCTTAATTGTATCTTCCAATGATTTCTTTGTGCAGTGTTACAAATCGTAAAGAAGTAATAATAATCTCTCTCTCTCTCTTAAATTGTATCTTCCGGTTATTTCTTTGTCCAGTGTTACCAACCGTAAAATAGTAA
>NC_089794.1:21472602-21477602 GCF_040412425.1 Macrobrachium rosenbergii
GTGGGCGTGTGTCAGTGCGTATGCGTGTATCAATAAGTAACCCACTCCATACGCAAAACACACACACACACAGTAAGTTTCCTGCATGAAGTAAGGCAGCAACCCATGAAATTACACCATAAAAATCAAGGCTGTCCATTTCAGAAGCGTCCATTCCCACCCAAAAATACATAAAAATATACATCCCAATTTTCACCACAATGCAAAATCTGAAAAAAAAAAAAAAAAAAAAAATCGAATAACCCTTTTTTTTGTCATGTTTCTCATTTCATGTGTAGATCGGATTTGCGTGCTGTGGTTTCATGATTTTTTTTTTTCGGAGAGGGGGGGGGGGGGTTTAAAAGAGGCTGCCGCCGACTCGCCTTGTAGTACCCTGTTGCGTGGTGTGGAAAATTTTCTGTTTATTTCTTTCTATTTTTTTTTGTTTATATTGTTTTATCAATTTTATTTGTGTTACTTATTTGTTTATTTATTTATCTATTCATTTGCCCATTTTTTATAAGTTTCTTTGTTTCATCTACGTTTAATTTCACTTCGATTCTATTCTGCTCTGAAATAAACATTTTAGCTTTTCAGAAATAATAATAATAATAATAATAATAATAATAATAATAATAATATAATAATAATAATAATAATAATAATAAATATTAGAATACTAATAACAACAGCGAAGTTTTTAGTAAAGTTCATAGCATTTTTTTCAGTAGTAGTAGTAATAATAATAATAATAATAATAATAATAATAATAATAATAATAATGACCACGAATGTTGTTACTAAAATAATAATAATAATAATAATAATAATAATAATAATAATGATAATAATAAGCAAAATATAATAATAACGATGACACTTATGAAGATAGTATTATACTACTATAGTCATGACTAACACTGCTACTAATTAATATTATTACTGTCTTTAATCCTCCTGCCACCGTATATAAAACCCCAAACACGCATCGCCGCCAGCAAATTGAGGAAGGGGCGTTGCCCCTCGTGAGTTTTCCATTTCAAGCAAATAAATTGGGCGCCTTTCCCTGCTTCAGCCACTTCTGCTGCCTCCCAATTAGCTAATTGGTGCAAACACTGGGCGATGCTGGCAGGCCCCGCCCTATTAAATGTAATTGGCTGTGCCGTCTAAGTGGGCAGTTTTGTGGGGGGGAAGAGGGGGGGGGGGTCTAGCCTAATTGATCGGGCCAATTTGCGACACCTAGGTCGTCATCCCAGGTGCCATGGTCTTTTATAACTGGGTGGGGATAAAAACTATATATAACTATATATAATTATATATACATATATATATATATATATATATATATATATATATATATAAATATATATATATATATATATATATATATATATACAGTATGTATATATATATGTAATATATATATACATATATATATATTTATATTTATATATATGTATATATGCATATATATATATATATATATATATATATATATATATATATATATATATATATATATATATATATATATATATATAAATTTGTTACGGCACCAGGCAGGTTTGAATTCGTTGACTTCAGTGTTTACAAGAGGCTTTCTGATTTCGTTTGGCTTCTTGATCAGTTTTTATTAGTTAAATTTTGAGTTCATTTCATTTCATGATTAGCGTTTATTACTGAAATTTTTGTTTCACTTGATTTCAGGGTTATTGTCCAACAATGACATTGATTTCATTCGATTTCAAAATTACTGTTCAATAGTGACATTTTGATTTCGTCTGATTTCTTGACCAGTATATAAATAATGACATTCTGATTTCATTTCATTTCATGATCAATGTTCATTAGTGACATTTTGATTTTGAAATTTGCTTTCAAAATTAGTGTTGAATAGTGGTATTTTGATTTCACTTGATTTCATAATCAGTGTTCATCAGTTACAACAATTCACTTCATTTCATGATCAGTGTTCATAAGTGATATTTTGATTTCCCTGGATTTCATGATCAGTGTTCAATAATGATATTCTGATTTCATTTGATTTCAAGACTATCGTTCAATGGTGACATTCTAATTCCAATCCATTTCATTATCAGTGTTCATTATGACATTCTGACTTCATTTGATATTAATAATAACAATAATACTAGCAATAGCCTTAATAGTATGTTATTATTACAACATAACTCACATAAAAATTGGGTAATTATCACGAAAATCAATATGACTCAATTGCACTAATCGGCAACTCTGGCAATATCTAAGTTGCCAAGTCTGCATTTCTCTCTCCTAATCCCCTTAGGAGTCCTTTCTCTGCAAGTACAAGGAACCTCTTGGGTCCTGCGAGGGAATTTGCGGTCCGAAAGTAGAGTACCTGCGGTCATTACTGTACGTTACACACGTGAAAAAAAAAGTAATTTTTCACTGAAGGGGAAGTGTATTTCCCTGCTAAATGTGCATTACTGAACCTAAATATGTTTCTCTGTGCAAATACATCTCATGAACACTAGGTAGCAATTCTGAGCTCAAAATGTTATTATTATTATTATTATTATTATTATTATTATTATTATGAGAAAAGCCCTTTAACCAAAGTAGTAGTTGATTAAGTATAGATTTCAGCTTACGATTCTCAGCTAAAAAAAGTTATTATTATTATTATTATTATTATTATTATTATTATTATTATTATTATTATTATTATTATTACAATCCGATCCTACAAACAAGTTAGTGATTTTAGCTTACTATCTTGAACCAAGAATCTATTATTATTATTATTATTATTATTATTATTATTATTATTATTATTATTACTGAAGCTGTTATAATCTGACGTCATGAATACATTATCACCATTATTTCTATTGAAATTATCTATCTTTCACGGCCATATCAAATAATAATAATAATAATAATAATAATAATAATAATAATAATAATAATAATAACAATAATAATGATAATAATACTATTATTATCATTATTATTATCATTATTACTATATAATCCCTCTACACCACAACGCAATTATCAGCATTATTATTACTACTCCACATTGCCTCATTATTATTATTATTATTATCATTATTATTATTATTATAATAACAGTAATCCTCTACGCTACTCAGCAATTATCATTATTATTATTATTGCTACTCCACATTGCTTCATTATTATTATTATTATTATTATTATTATTATTATTATTATTATTATTATTATTATTATAACAGTAATCCCCTACGCTACTAAGCAAGTATCATTATCATTACCACCACCACCACCACTACTACTACCACCCCGCATTACCGTAATTACAACGTAAATTTACTGTCAACTTGAATAAAAAAAAAAGGGGGGGGGTGCCAAGCGTTCAATGGCAGAAAACCGGGGCACTGCTATTGCATATTCAATCTGCAATACTGTCCAGAGCAGCAGTTTTAGTTAATTGGATTCCAAGAGAAAACACTTTTGCCTAACAGTCTCGTCTCTCTCTCTCTCTCTCTCTCTCTCTCTCTCTCTCTCTCTCTCTCTCTCTTCGTTACTACTTTCTCTCTTCCTTTATTGCTGAACTTTCGTTGTCTTTCTCATTTTCTTTGGATGCATGTTCTCTTTTTAACTGCCTAGTATTTCTCTTTCCTTTCTTACTTTATTCTTACTAACTCTCTTTCTCTCTCTCTCTCTCTCTCTCTCTCTCTCTCCTCGTTACTACTTTCTTTCTTCTTTAATTCCTAATTACGTCGTATTTCTCTACCTTACATTATTCTCTCTCTCTCTCTCTCTCTCTCTCTCTCTCTCTCTCTCTTTCGGCCTATCGTTTGTTTATATAGATAAATATAAAATTATATATACATACAGTATGTATATATATAAACATATATGTATATTTATACATAACTTGTCTTGAATATTTAATGTTTCTCTCTCTCTCTCTTTCTTTCTCTCTCTCTCTCACTTTCGGCCTATCGTTTATTTGTTTATATATATATATATATAAAATTATATATACATATATATATACAGTATATATATAAATATATATATGTATATTTATACATAACTTGTCTTAAATATTTAATGTCTCTCTCTCTCTCTCTCTCTCTCTCTCTCTCTCTCTCTCTCTCTCTCTCTCTCTCTCTATCCTATACCATCATTCTGTTTTTCCAGCAGCCAAATTCATACTACAGTCAGCATTAAGGGAGAGTTAAAAAAAAATTATATAAAAAAATCGAGAAAATAACTGAGCTAACAAAACGAACGCAAATAAATTTGAGGGAGGGGTCGGTATGAAGAAGAAGAAAAAAAAAATTGAAAATTATTAGACAGCAATTAAACGATAAAATTTGGCAGAGGTAAAAAGTTAACTAGGGTCTTATAAAACAGATATATATATATATATATATATATATATATATATATATATATATATATATATATATACTATATATATTTCATATATGTAATGTATATTTACATTTAACATATGTAAATTATATATATGTATATATATATAGTTTACACACAAACATATTTACATATATATATATATATATATATATATATATATATATATATATATATATATATATATATATATATATATATTTATATTACATATCACATATTATATACATAATATATACAGTATATATATACATACTGTATAATATATATATATATATATATATATATATATATATATATATATATATATATATATATATATATATATATATATATATATATGTATTATACATACACACACACACACGTACGAACACGCGCAACAGTAAATAACAAATCCTTTGCCAACCTTCCACCTCAGTGCGAAATATACATCAAAGGGGAAAAAAAATATATAAAGACGAAGAAGATAAAAAGGTAAAAAGATAAAGAAAAGAAAAGAAAAAAAAAAAGATGAAAAACGCATCATCAGATACCCGACCGGCTGGCTCTATCGACATCCGGACCTTTAGATCATTCCCTAACGAAGACATTTGGTAATGAAGATGCGA
>NC_089794.1:21487602-21492602 GCF_040412425.1 Macrobrachium rosenbergii
GCATAAGGCTTGCATAAACTGCAAGAAACATTGTCTGAGATCTCGCTATTACAAGGTCAACTAGATCGATCTACGAGGAGTGAACGAACTCCGACAAATATTAATTTGTGCCGAACACCAAAACACAGTTACCCCTGTCTGGAATCATTTTGTTACTGATAGCAATAATACTACTGTACCGTTGCCTTCAATCATTTCATTTTTACTGATGGTAATGATACTAATAGTCCCTGTAGTAGGAATAGTATTGACATCGCTCATAGTAATAATAAGGATATGAAGTACAAGGATCTAAAAGAGGAAATGGGAGAAAAATCTCACAGTTAGAGGTGTTGGACAGCAAGACTGAAGAAAGTAAGCGGGACTAATGGGCTTAACCGTTAAACAAGTGACGTAGGTCGCAGGTGGGATGAAGAAGGGAAAGTGGAATTATGAAATGTGACAAGAGGTCAGTACTCTGTCAAAAATTGTGCCATCATTATCATAATTATAAACTGGACGTCCTTTGGGAGTTATTAACCCCAGTGGAGTGCAACTATTCATAAAACAATGATTCTCTCTCTCTCTCTCTCCTTATCCCAGTAACCCAAATACTAGACCTAGTCTCATATGCTTATCTCCGGGGCTCCGGTCCACCCACCAAATAATAACCCGCCACCCCCCCTCATCTTCTTCCCTTCCCCAATTCAAATTGAGAAAGAGAAACAGAGAGAGAGAGAGGGGGGGGGGAGAGAGAGAGCGAGAGAGGCGCAAAGCTGCTTCGTTAGAAGCTAGACTATGTGAAGCCTAGACTAAAATTCATGAATACTCTGTAGACGGAGGACGGAGGTTATATATATAAACGGAGGGAGAGAGAGAGGGAGAAATAAAAGCTCAATTACTTTCTTTGCTACCCCTTTTTTTTCCATAATCGCCCCCCCCCCTCCCCACCAAATTACGAACAATTATATCCGCTACGTGGCATCGACTTGCATACAGGTGAGTTCTTCCGATTGGGAGGGCTTTTGTGAACTAATCATTAACCTGTCAGTCGTAATTAAGGTCTGAAAAATGAAAATAAAAAGCTTTATGAAGCTCAGTAAAGGTCGTTTGTTACGGTAGAGAATTTATTATTATTATTAGCAAACGGTCACAAGAAGGAAGCCTAAATAAGTACATACACATGAGCACACACACACACACACACACACACACACACACACACACACACACATATATATATATATATATATATATATATATATATATATATATATATATATATATATATGTGTGTGTGTGTGTGTGTGTGTGTGTGTGTGTGTGTAGATAGACAGATAGATATAAATTTATAAGGATATTCAAAGTATATATACACATATATATATATATATATTATATATAATAATATATGTATAAGCCAAAAGAGTTCTAGCTGTCCCATAGTTAACCTTGTCAGTGAAATATGTACCCTGTATTTAGTCAACTGTAGTGTGTAGCTGCCTAGGTGGAGAAGCTGAACGGAGCCAACGCCCTCTAAGGTGTAAAGAGAGAGAGAGAGATAGAGAGAGAGAGAGAGAGAGAGAGAGAGAGAGAGAGAGAGAGAGTGAAGGGTATACTTTGGTGAAAAATATATCAGCAATTTAATTCAGTCCAAAATAGGCATAGATATATATATATACGCATCACGTCAAGACCTGTTTACGAACCCATTACCTCGCATTATTACGCCATTCCGAAAAACCGTTATTCAAAGCACTCATGAATAACAACGCCTCGGGAAGAAAATGGAACCAAAACAACGCGAAATCCACCGGGCAAGGAGGATTATGCTTTAACAAAGCAAACTGAATCTAAAATCTCCCGGAATAGATTTCGGCGCAAACTTCTGCAAATGAGGGAGAGAAAGTGGCGGTGGAAATGAGGGAGTGGGGTGAGAAGGAGGGATGGAGAGGTGGGAAAGAGAGAGAGAGAGAGAGAGAGAGAGAGAGAGAGAGAGAGAGAGAGAGAGCGGGGGCTGGGGTTTGGGACAAGTGCTTCAAAGGAAACATAAAACAACTGGCAGAGTAGTTGGCACAGCGGAGAGCTGTTGTTTCATCTGCTCGGAAACTGTATATATATGCCTTTGAGTTGTTTTTCCTCCCTCCAGAGCTGATAACACCATCAACAGCGAGAACAAACAACGCGATGACAAGAGATGGAATCAAAGTGAAGGGGGGGAAACGCAAAAAAAAAAAAAAAAAAAACAATGAGGTGACGCTACAGATACGATCTGTCTCAAACGCGAAATAAAAAAAAAAAAAAACTTTACCGGAATCTTCTTTATGCATGAGACAATAGGCAGAAAACAACAGTCTGTGAGTATACGCACAAACATTGAATTGTAGTCTCTTGGTCTAGTGGTCATGAGACTATTAAAGTCTCACGAGAGAGTGAGAGGAGGAATTAGATTCTTCGGGCGAGGCTAATTCCATATGAATACGGTTCATCTTCTGAATAATAATAATAATAATAATAAAATAATAATAATAATAATAATAATAATAATAATAATAATAATAATAATAATAATAATAATACTGGCTTCTATGAAAGTGAAGTCACAGCGTCCCTGTAAAGGTTGGATATAATTCCATGCACACATCTGCAATTTCTGCTTTCAAAGGAGAAGCTACTTACAAATTCTACTTAAATTCTCTCTTTCTTTCGCTTCTGAATAGTAATAACAATAATGTGGATCAGCTAGAAGTCTTTAGGCGCAGGTGGGGCTCTAGACTCAATTTGGGATAAAAAAATATACTAAAAAAAAAAAAATTCTAAGCAGGTGCGGTTTTTTTGGCGTTGTGAGTAAAATTGTTTTATTTTTCCTTATGATCCTAACTGGCATTAAATTTCGAATTATTATTATTATTAATATATTGTTGTTGTTACCCTGCTATACCTTATTTTTCGGGTTATTATTATTATTATTATTATTATTATTATTATTATTATTATTATTATTATTATTAAACAGTCACTGAAGCGAGCACTCAAGAGAGTGTTGCTTTCCGCAGACTAAACGTGAGATGGGATGGTGTTTCGAGTGTTACCTACACGTCCAATACCCTTTAATTTTCTATAATTGGATTACGTATCCCATAAGTCTAATCTTTACTTCTTAACCTAACCAAGTGGACGGGTGCTGTAATCTGATCTGTCACGGTGACGCTATGATGTGACTTTTGTAATTTATATAAATAAATAAATATATAAATAGATAAGCAGAATAAGAGAATTAATATTAATAAGAATTTTTGTCTATTAAATATGGCCAGATGCTCACAATGAACCTTTTGTTTGATGTGATTAATAAAGTTAATTATTCCCCTTTGAATCTGACGTTATTCCAGGGCTAAACTCACCCTTTATCTCTTCTCCTCAGAGAGATATTTGCACCTGCTCTCTCTCTCTCTCTCTCTCTCTCTCTCACACACACAAAATTCCTGTGCTCGCTCGTCGCTTCCCCGTCAAAACACAATGCATCTCCCCATCATAAATTCTCTCTCTCTCTCTCTCTCGCACAGAATTACTGTGTGCTCCCGTCGCTTCCCTTGTCAAAACACAATGTATCTCCCCATCATAAATTCTCTCTCTCTCTCTCTCTCTCTCATCCAGAGCTTCAATATTCCTTTATTCAGTAGAGTAAGAGTTTCCGATCTGCACTGGCTATTTTTGCTTACTTCGTGAATTTTGCACACACACACACACACACACACACACACAGAGAGAGAGAGAGAGAGAGAGAGAGAGAGAGAGAGAGAGAGAGAGAGAGATTACATTTACAGACATTAGACATCACTGCTGTGAAGGGGAGAGGAGAAAGAACGTTTAAATTGGTTATAATTTTTCATATCGAGAGTGAACTTGGCGCCATATTAAACTCGACGAGCAGTGGAGTTGTTTGACCAAGAGTAAAGAAAGAAAAAAAAAACCTTGACGTTGTACGACGTAGTTTAGCGAATCTCGAAGTGAACATGCTTCCCAAAGCAACGAGCAAGTTCAATTTTAAACTTGAAAACACGACAGGGATGTAAGAATGACGATGACACGACGCTGGACGCACAAACCGGTTTTTTCAGTGTCGAGTCCAAGATAAGATAAAAAAAAAATAATAATACAAGCTCTATCGGTCTACAATTTGCCCGAGGATTTCGTTCACTTGAGCTTTGCGGACAGGTATGACTTGCATATGACGCAGACACGTATGATTTCATTCAAATCCTGTGAGCAGTAGGTTTCTACATACCTGGCACCACGAGGAAGTAGTTTACATGTGATAGTGTTATGATGTAAAACATAAGCCTACGTTTTTCAACGCACATGTGGCGTAGAGCATAGGCCTACATTTTTCAACGAACATGTGACATAGACACATGTTTGGCTTTAGTCAAATCCAGTGAGCAGTAGATTTCTACATACCTGACGCCACGAAAAGAACAGGCCTACAATTTTCAGAACTTTGCAAACAGCCATTTAGCACAACGTGCAAGTATGGCAAAATACTGTTTCAGACACATGTACGGCTTCAATCAATTCTTGTGTGTACAGACATGTTAACGTAGCAAACGAAAGTAGTATGCTACCACACTAGGTCCTTGGCCTTATCTTGTATGCTCAGAGAAGAAAGTATTCCAGCATAACACTGTAGTTTCCTGTTAGCAAGCTATCTTTTATGACTATCTGCTTGTGGAACTATCTGAAGCCCCCAGCGTGCAGGCGCCATTAGCCTTGCAAGTCGCAGCTGGCAAAAGTTACGGGATGCATTTTGAAAAGTGACACTGCAATTACCAAGACAATAAGAGTACGTATAACCAGGAATAGCGTACGTGAATAATCAAGAGTACGTAGCCCAGAATAGAGTACGTGTATATATAACGAGTAACTGTAACCAGGAACAGAGCACGTGTATAATTAAGAGTACGTAACCAGGAACAGAGTGCGTCTATAATCAAAAGCACGTAACCAGGAATTGAGTACGT
>NC_089794.1:21497602-21512602 GCF_040412425.1 Macrobrachium rosenbergii
TATGTTTACACACAGCACAAAAAAAGCTTATGATTCCCACTCAGATATCCTTGAAATAGTCAGGGAAGGCCTCTCTCTCTCTCTCTCTCTCTCTCTCTCTCTCTCTCACACACACACACACAAAGAATAAAACAAGATGTGTTTACACACAGCACAAAAAAAAAAGCTTATGATTCCCACTCAGATATCCTTGAAATAGCCAGGGAAGGCCTTTCTCTCTCTCTCTCTCTCACACAAGAATAAAACAAGATATGTTTACACACAGCAAGAAAAAAAAAAAGCTTATGATTCCCACTCAGATATCCTTGAAATAGTCAGGGAAAGTCTCTCTCTCTCTCTCTCTCTCTCTCTCTCAGCCATGAAATGGGCACCCGACTCTTGGACACAAGCGTCACAAAAATCCTACGAGCGAGCGAGGGACTCCAGAAGGATGCTGAAGGGCTCCGGAAGAAGCCATTCTCCATTTTACGGCCTCCGCGGCGCTGCTGAAGAGGCCTCCCGGGATGGGGCAGTTTCTTGTTATGTGATCGACGAAGAGGTGTTCAGGATTCATGTCAAAAGAAGGCTGAAGATGTTTACTTGCTCCTGGGTCTGAATGTAGGCATGCTAGTTTGGATCCGGGATATCTAATCTAATTTCTTTGTCTGAATTCATGATCCTTGTTATAGGATCGATGCAAAGGTGTTCAGATTCGTGTCTCCGGAAGACTGAAGTAGTTTACTTGTTCCTGGAGCTGGATGTAAACCTGAATCAAGTTTAGATCCGGAATATATAATCTAATTCTTTGTCTGATATCATGATCCTTGTTACAGGATTGATGAAAAGGTGTTCAAGAATCATATCTAGAAAAGACAAAAGAAGTTTCCTTGATTCTGAATCTGGGTGTAGGCTTATGAGTTTAGATCCGGAATGTCTAATCATGACTCTGATGCTTGGCTTTAGATCCTAATACTTATCACTGGATTAGGACTTCCACTGTCCAATCCTTATATCTGTAATCATAATCCTTTGATTGGCCTTTGGATCTTAATCTATATCCTAAGATCCAAGGATCTATACTGTCACCCCTCACTGAAATCATAGTCCTGATGCTTGTCTTTGGTTCCTAATACGTATCACCGGATCAGGACTTCCATTCTCTGATCTTTACCTACATCTGAAACCATAAACCTGTGACTGACTTCGGATCTTAATCCATAACCTCAGATCCTGACTTCTACGCTCTCATCTTAGCCTCAGGAATCGTAATCCTGATGACTGACTTTGAATCCTACTCCATACCACTGGATTTGGATTCCAACTGCTGAATCTGGATCTGGGCCTCCAGACCCTCATCAGAATTCCAGTCTGGATAATTGCCTCTGGATCATAATGATCCAAATCTCGAATTCAGGATCCGGATTTCCAAGCCGCCATATCTTATTCTGAATGCTGATCCTAATCCATATATAGACCTCAGTCACCGGATCCTAATCCCGACCTCGGCTCATGGATCCAGACTCCTGAATTTTCCAATCCTACTTTTTTCTACAGATCCAGCTCTCAGGTTGTGCGTATGGATCGTCATCCGGATCTGTAGAACTTGCGTGATCCAGATCACAATCACAAAACATGAAAAAGTCACTACAACAGTACTGAAAATTGTAGCAAAATTATATGAAATTGCTTCAGCAGAATTTCAAGCCAAAATTAAGAAAGATGGGATTTAAAAAAAAAAAGAAAACTGATACTGGGAAATAACAAAACAGTTTATAAACGGTAAGAAACAACACCAAAGTTGAAATGGGTGGTCCTTTTTACAACACCAATTATCGGAGCAAATTTGATGAGAATTCTCCCACTGGTTTTCGAGCAATAACGTCAGTAAAAAAAAAATACACACATTAACACAAGAAAAACAGATGCTTAATCTAAAGCTAATCTCTGTAGGAAGTTATAATAACAGTCATTATAACTCCTTCGATAAGAGTTGACAGTTGAATAAAACAATCGCTTGTTGACTTATTATTATTATTCTCTTTCGTTTGTGTCTGAGTGTGTCTTGTAGTATCAGCTTTCACTCTCTCTCTCTCTGTTTAAAATCCAGCTGTCTGTGTAGGTATTGTAAAGACAGCGATCTCTCTCTCTCTCTCTCTCTCTCTCTCTCTCTTACACAGCTATCTTCTCTCTCTCTCTCTCTCTGTTGAAAATCCAGCTACCTCTTTCTCTCTCTGCTGCAAAGCCAGCTCGCTTACTCTCACTCTCTCTCTCTCCCTGCTATAAAACCAGATTCTCCCTCTCTCTCTCTCTCTCTCTGTTGCACAGTCGGCTATTTCTCTCTCTGTCTCTCCCTGTTGTAAAGCCAGGTTCTCTTTCTCTCTGTAGCAGAGTTAACTGTGTCTCTCTCTCTCTCTCTGTGTAGTACAGTCAGCTCTCTCTCTCTCTCTGTGTGTAGTACAGTCAGCTCTCTCTCTCTCTCTCTCTCTCCTGTACAGCCACATTCTCTCTGTTGTAAAGTCAGTCTCTCTCTGTAGCGTAGTCAGCTATCTCTCCCTCTCCGTAGTACAGTCAGCTCTCTCTCTCTCTCTCTCTCTCCTGTAAAGTCAGATTCTCTCTCTGTAACGCAGTCAGTTCTCTCTCTCTCTCTCTCTCTCTCTGCAGCACAGTCAGCTCTCTCTCTCTCTCTCTGTAATACACTCAGTTATCTCTCTCTCTCTTTCTGTACAGCCAGATTCTCTCTCTCTCTCTCTTGTAAAGTCAGATTCTCTCTCTGTAGCAATGCCTGCTCTCTCTATCTCTCTCTCTGTAACACAGCTCTCTCTCTCTCTTTGTAAAAGTTAGCTCTCTTTCTCTCTCTCTCTCTATAACACAATTAACTCTCTCTCTCTGTAACACAGCTCTCTCTCTCTCTTTCTGTAACAGCTAGCTCTGTGTGTGTGTGTGTGTGTGTAACAGTTAGCTCTCTCTCTCTCTCTGTAACACAGCTCTCTCCCTCTCACTTTGTAACGCAGTTCTCTCTCTCTCTCTCTCTGTAACACAGTTAGCTCTCTCTCTCTCTCTCTTTCTGTAGCAGCTAGCTCTCTCTCTCTGTAACACAATTAGCTCACTCTATCTCTCTCTGTAACGCAGTAAGCTCTCTCTCTCTGTAACACAATTAACTCTCTCTCTAACACAGCTCTTTCTCTCTCTCTCTCTCTCTCTCTGTAACACAGCTCTCTCTCCCTCTCACTTTGTAACGCAGTTCTCTCTCTCTCTCTCAGTAACAGCTAGCTCTCTCTGTAACACACAGTCCGCTATCTCTCTCTCTCTCTCATACCTCCAACAGAAGAAGAAGAAGAAGAAGAAGAAGAAGCACTCCGTTCATCCGGCGGCCGTCTCATCCATTTTCTCTCTGTGTGCTCCTTAAAAGCAAAAAGCAAAAAGTTTCTCTTGAGAGTTCCGTCGGAGGCATCGACATTTCTCCTCCTCCTCCCACCCCGCAAAGTTAATTTACTAGCGCAGATTCTGCCACTTAATTAAGAACAGGTAGGTGAAATACAGCGGCCAGGGGGAGGGGTAGGAAGGGGGGAGGAAGGGGAGGAGGGAAAGGGAAAGAGGAGGGGGAGGGAGGAGGAGGGTAGGGGGAATAGGAAGGACAAGGGGAGAGGGGAAAGAGTCCCAAATTGAATTCGAGATTGCCAACTCAATTCAGTGAGTTAGTTCAAATGTATTCAATGAATGGCAATGAGGTCGCTCATGACAAGTAGCTCATATATATATATATATATATATATATATATATATATATATATATATATATATATATATATATATATTAAATATATTTAAACAGGATGGTATATAACCGAGATTTTATTCACAAACGCTACAAAGAAATTAGACAAGCTTTCAAGGACTATTCTGTCCCCATCGTCCGGTAGCCTGAAAATGTTCTATATACATATACAGGGGACAGAAAGCTTGCATAATTTTTTGTAGCTTTGGTGAATACAATCTGTTAGATAACATCTCGTTTAAATGAGGTCCTCTTATAAATTTGTTCGAATGCACAGAACAACTGTGCAAGTGATCAAGTTTAATATATATATATAATTATATATATATACACACAGAACACCTCAATGTGCCTTCTCCCTCGGCTGTGACCACAACAGTTGTCTCTCTACCAACTACACAATTCACAACTAACCGATTCGGCACACGTACAATAGGCTTTAAGCAACTTGGTCTACGTAATTCTGGCTCCTTCGTTAAAGAGACGAATGTCCTAACCATCAGAACACAGCTGTACTTATACATACATACATACATACATATATATATATATATATATATATATATATATATATATATATATATATATATATATATCTCCACAGGTGAAAAATGAGAGACTGGGGAAGGTCCGGACTGGTTTTGACTTTATTTCCAAGTCATTCTCTCATTTTTTCACCTGTTGTGATGTTTGATAAACAAATCACAGGTTAATGGGATTACAATCATTCGTGTGTGTGTGTATATATATATATATATATATATATATATATATATATATATATATATACATATAAATGTTATATATATATAACTCTAGTTTTAGATCACAATATAATTTACTGCTGACGACAGCATGAAGCTTTATAAATCTATGAGCTACACAACTGTTCAAACATATATAGTATATATATATATATATATATATATATATATATATGTGTGTATATATATATATATATATATATATATATATACGAGTGATTGTAATAGCATTAACACGCGATTTATTTATCAAACATCACCACAGGTGAAAAAATAAAATTACTTGGAAATAAAGTTGAAACCAGTCAAGATTACAACCAGTCTCTTTTTTTTTTTTTATTTGTATGATATATATATATATATATATATATATATATATATATATATATATATTATATTTAATATATTTCGACGAAACAGCGTAGCTTCCATGTGACGTTACGCTAGGAGCCCTGATTTCCCACAAATATATTTTCACTTTTTTTTTTTATGTTTTGCGTTCATTTGTCAAAGCCCTGTGCGTTTTAACAGTTCCTAGTTACATTACTAACTTTTCTACGAAGGAACCTCTGGTTTGTCTACGTTATATCACGAATTCACATTCTTTTTATGAAAATTTTTTTAAAACCGTTTACCTAAACCTTAATCTTGATAACAGATTGAACTACTAGCTTGCAAGTCGATTTAAATGTCAATCTTTCCTACCGAGAAATGATTTATTCATCGTAAAATTGATTAAAGGAAATTCTGGTGACATTAACAGATACAAGAACGATTTCCCATGAAAAAAAAATAATACAAATACACTTCACATTTCATATATCATTTTCACATTTGCTTTTATTAGCGGCAGTTTCTTTTTCACTTTTTATAACAACAACATTATTAATTCTGGCAACTAATTTTCACGTCACTAAGTATTATTCTCAATGCACAAGAGATCAGGAGGGTTGAAAAAGGTAAATAAACAGTAAATAAAACGGTAAAAAGTAATGCTTAGAAAAACAGAAACAGAAATCAACAGAAAATAGAAGAAAAAAATATTTCCGTTGGGGTATTATGAAAACCACAGACAACAGATATATTTTTCAACAAAAAAAAAACTCATATAAAAACGAAAATAATTAAAACACTGTCTTGACAACAATTTTTGTTTATGAAAGGCCAACCTCATCAATCCATGAGAACTGTTCTTCATCGACCATTTCTCCTTTTTTTAAAGATTTGGCTGAGTTTTTAAATGGGGGAAACTGTGGTACTAGGAGGAGCCAGTCTCGTCAGGTATCGGATGTGGCGTGGGGCGGCGTGGGGGAGCGAACGACTACACAACCTCTCACCGTCATGGCTTGACACCAACTGAGGGCCGAGGCAGGCAGGCAGCAGCAGCTGAGCTCAGAGTAGTCTCACTCCTGAGTCACTCCCGAGTCTGACGCCGTCTGAGGCTCCTCCGGGAATCCCACAGACCCCACACCAGGGTAGTTTAAAGTACCGTGACTCTTGTCGCCACTCTCCCTCTCTGTAGGAGAATGACGGAGTTTTTTTTTTTAGTTTTTCAAAAGAACACTATTGTGCCGGCTTTGTCTGTCCGTCCGCACTTTATTCTGCCCGCCCTCAGACCTTAAAAACTACTGAGGCTAGAGGGCTGCAAATTGGTATGTTGATCATCCACCCTCCAATCATCAAACGTATCAAATTGCAACCCTCTAGCCTCAGTAGTTTTTATTTTATTTAAGGTTAAAGTTTATAGTCGTGCTTCTGGCAACGATATAGGACAGGCCACCACTCGGCCGTGGTTAAATTTTCCGTGCCGCGGCTCATACTGCATTAGACCGAGACCGCCGAAAGATAGATCTGTTTTCGGTGGCCTTGATTATACGCTGTAGCGGCTGTACAGAAAGCTCCATTGCGCCGAAGAAACAGCACTTTTTTTTTTTTTAAGGGTGGAAAGGAGAGAAATTTAAACGTACCATTGTTGTTGTTGCTAGATTAAGCGGGGCCTTATGCCAGCAGAGAGCTCGATCCAGCAGTGGCAATTCCGTAACCGTTTCGAAGGTCTTTAGAAATGGAAGAAATTGCCGGGGTTCCTGGATGTAGCAATTTCCCCAAAGTAAATACTTTTCTATTGTGGCGTAAGTTTCGAGACGCTATCGAGATGATTGCGTATGTAGCGTACTTATCATGATTGCGTGTGTGGAGTATTTTTTTTTTTTTTTACTTAGGTAATGGAGGAAATGTCTCATCCAAAATATTCAGATTAGAAAAAGTAAAAGTCGAACATATAGTCTCATATTATATTAAATGTAATATTTTTAACGGCTGTTTAAGATGTCGAGGGATATATATATACAGTATATGTATATATATATATATATATATATATATATATATATATATATATATATATATATATATATATATGTAATGATTGTATGATTATATTTGCATACAGGCGTAAAATTAATTCATAAGATTTGATCATTACATTGCAGTAAGTTAGCTGTGTTCAAGAGCGCACACACACACACACACACACACACACACACACACACACATATATATATATATATATATATATATATATATATATATATATATATATGTGATATTAAATCACTGAAAATTAAAAAACGTGATGATTATACGAACAACGTTCCAGCCACGAAGGAAAACTGTAGATGCTGATAAGTACTTTTCGTCTTATTACCGGGACATGACCACAGCAACATGTCCTGGTAACAAGACGAACGTATTAGCATTTCCAGTGTTTCAATTTTCCTTCGTGGCTGGAACTTTGTCGCATAATCATCACGTTTTAATTTTCCGTGATTTAATATCATATATATATATATATAATATATATATATATATATATATATATATATATATATATATATATATATGTGTGTGTGTGTTCTTGAACACAGGTAACTTACCTCAACGTAATTTTCAAATCTTATGATTTCATTTTACGCATGTATGCAGATATAATCATGCTATCATTACAGTCATTTCACATTTTTCGAGTCCGACGCTCGTTTTAATTTGAGAAAAAGCAGGCCTTGTGCCAGCACGAAATCTTGCTCCCAGATTAGCAGCATGTAACAGCAAGGCAAGGGAGATGTGACCTTGGGTAAACAAATTACAAACGGACTAAAAAAAATGATTTTTTATATAAAATTCTAAAGACTAAAGTATGCCAACTTTGCATATTAACATGCGACACGTGTATATGCGCACGAACAAGTAGGACTGGAAAATACTTCATAATTAATTGGGCGGTAAGTGGTCCAGTCCCTCCCGCCCCCGCCCTCCTCTCTCTCTCTCTCTCTCTCTCTCTCTCTCTCTCATGTGACTACGGGAGGCGGGAGGCGAGTGGTTTGAATAGAGCAGCATTTTGCCAGTCAAATGTTGGCCTTTTTGTAATCTGCAATTACTATTGAGAATGCACGCACACACACAATATATATATATATATATATATATATATATATATATATATATATATATATATATATATATATATATATATATACATATATATATATTATATACATATAATATATATACATATATATTTATACATATAATTATATAACATTTTTTGTTGAGCCATTTTTCTGCAAGGCTACAACAACAACACTGGAGCATTAAAATTCTGATGCATTGGTGCAACAACAACAAAAACAGTAACAAACTCAGCAAACACAAAACAACAACAACAACAATAATAATGATAATATAATAATAATAAGATGAGATGGTTTCTTCGGTAACATTAATAATTACGCTAGTCAGTAAAAGGAACTACAACATTACTGAGGAATTACAGCAAAAGCAACAACAGCAATGTTTTGTACCTGCTTACCAGAAACACAAAACAACAAATAATAACCAGCATACACTACAGAAACAGCAATACGCAAAAACAACAACGAAATGAATAAACAACAGACATATAATAAGAATAATAATACAACCATTACAACAACAATCACAGTAATAACCATTAGAGCAACAACAAGAGCAAAATAACAGCAATTACAACAACAACATTAATAACCATTACATCAACAACAACAATCGCAGTAATAACTAAACAATAACATTAACAACTAAACAGCATCAATAACAACATTAATAACTAAATAAGAACATTAACAACTAAACGGCAACAATAACAACATTAATAACTAAACAACAACATTAACAACTAAACAGCAACAATAACAACATTAATAACTAAACAACAACATTAATAACCATTACAGCAACAACAACAATCGCAGTAATAACTAAACAACAACATTAATAACCATTACAGCAGCAACAACGATCGCAGAATTAGCTAAACAACATTGATAACTAAACAACAACATTCATAGCCACTACAGCAACAGCAACAACGCTCGCAGTATTAGCTTAACAACACTGATAACTAAACAACAACATTCATAGCCATTACAGCAACAGCAACAACGATCGCAGTATTAGCTAAACAACACTGATAACTAAATAACATTCATGGCCATTACAGCAACAGCAACAACATTAATAACTAAAGAACAACGACAACAACAGTAATAGCCATTACAGCAACAACAACAACATTAATAGCCATTACAGCAACAACAACAACATTAATAGCCATTACAGCAACAACAACAACATTAATAACTAAAGAACAACAACAACATTAACAATCATCAAAGCAACATCACAACAACAACAACATTAATAACCATTACAGCAACAACAACACCGACAAAGGTAACAACAACAGTAATAACCATCGCAACAACAAAAACAACAGCGGAAGAACAACAACATAACAAAAACCACATCCACAGAAGCTTGGGAATCGAAAGCCTCGGTTACCGGGCGTACATCCTGCTGAGAATACCCTCCCCCCCTTACCCCCTACTCCTCTAACAGCCCCTCCCTCCCCCCTTAACAATCCGACCACAAACAGCCATTATGATATGTATCTGAGACCGGAAATGCAAAAATAATACAGATATTATCGTAATCTACCTTTTTTTATGGCTCTGATACAAAAAATGTTGGATTCAAGTGACCGCAATGCTAGTTGGAGAAGGACTTAGTGAGATCTATATGTTTTCGGTTTTATGTGAATATATGTATGTAACATTTTATATATATATATATATATATATATATATATATATATATATATATATATATATATATATATATATATATATATATATATATATATATATATATATATATATATATATATATATTAAATACCTAAAGTCCTGATTTTTTTATTTTGCCCAAGTTCTTGAATAATACAGATACAATCTTCTTCCTCTTGGTGACTAAATATTCATAAATATAAAAATGTCATTTGTCAAATTAGTGAGATATTATATTTATACATGTACAAAAATACATACATACATATATACAAATGTATATATATATATATATATATATATATATATATATATATATATATATATATATATATATTGCTTAATACAACGTCACTGTGTATATATATATACACACACACACACACATATATATATATATATATATATATATATATATATATATATATATATAAAATATATATTTATATATATATATATATATATATATATATATATATATATATATATAGATATGTATATATATATATTAAATATGCTCGTCTCAGTGTCTTCCCAAAGTATAAAAACTACAAATAAAATCCCCCATATCAATTTCAGTAATGACAAATTCTCCCAAGAACTGAAACCGCATCCCCCCCCTCCGCCCAGTATAGTCAAAGGGTGGGGGGGGGGGAGAAGTTCCTGACCTCCTGACTCCCAAACTTTGAGACTTCCAGACTTCCCAGTGTCCAAACTTCCAGACTTCCAGCAGCTTCCAGCCAACTGTCAAAGGCCGGAGAAGCCGCCCTCATAATAATCTGGCTTGGGTTCAGGGCGTTAATAGACGCTAACAGCCGTACCAACAAGAACAGAGATTCTCGGGAGTTCTGAACGGACGGACTTGCCTGTTACTAATATTACTACTACTTATATTATTATTATTATTATTATTATTATTAGAAGTGATAGTAGTAGTAATAATAGTTGTAGTACTGCAGTAGTATTAGTAGAAGTAGTAGTATTAGTTTAATATTGGTAAAAGCCGTTATATTTTCTAAGTTACTGAAAGGAAATTCTGAACGGACTGACTTGTCTATTATCATTATTATTATTATTAGTAGTAGTAGTAATAGTAGTAGTATTAGTAGTAGTAGTAGTGAAAAACGTAAGGTTTTCAAGTTACCAACAGTTTTATCGAGCTGACAGCCATTAATATCTTTCAACAAAAATTTGTAACCGAGCTGGTTGAAGAAACTCTACGGTAATAACACTACACTTTTCACTGAGTATGGCCAACGAAATTTTATTATTATTATTATTATTATTATTATTATTATTATTATATTATTATTATTATTATTATTATTATTATTATTATTATTATTATTATTATTATTATTATTCATAAGATCAACCCCTCTTCATGAGACACAAGCCTACAGATACCACTGACTTACAATTCAAGCTTGCAAAGAATATGGTGTTCATTTGAAAGAAGTTACAGAAGGTTGTAGGAAATACAGAGAGATCAGTCATTTTAAAGAAAAAATATATATTAATAAATGAATAAATATATAGAGAAAACATAAACAGAATAGAATAGTACATAGAAATTAGGTCAAAGGCCAAGTAATGGGACCTGCGAGGTCATTCAGCGCTGAAAATGAAACTGACAGTAAGGAAGTCTGAAAGGCGTAACAGGAGGAAAACCTCGCAGTTGCACTATGAATCAACTGTTAGGAGAGGGTGGAAAGTAAAACGAAGAAAGAGAATATGAACGGAGGTACAGTAAAAGGAATATAAAGAGGTTGCAGCTAGGGGACTAAGTGAAGCTGCAAAGAACCTTATGTAATGCGTACAGTGCACCGCATGAGGTGCACTGACGGTACTACCCACCTACGAGGTAGAACGGCAAGAAGACAACGTCAGTAATTTATAATGAAATAATCTAAGCCGTGGAAATTAGTATTTCCGTATTTTATCTATTTTTTTTTTATAAAAATCTTTTATCATCTTTATATACAACATTCAGTTATTGATTTTGCATGTAAAATTTTATTTTTTTTTCCAAGCTATTCACTGATTTATTTCTTTAATTATAACTGTATTTTGATACTTTTGAAAATTAGAAGCAGTGCAACAAATTAGACTCCAGCCCTCTGACTTATGAGACGAGTGTCATAACCTCTAGTCTACGAGGCCCATATCTATAAATACATGCAAACACACACACACACAAACATATATATACATACATATATATATATATATATGTATATATACTGTATATGTATACATACATACATAATATATATATATATATATATATATATATATATATATATATATATATTTACTAACATATTTATTCAACATACCATTCAGTTTTAATGAGGTCCTGTTATTAATTGTATTAATGCGCAAAAACAATTGTGTAGGTGATAAAGTTAATATACATATATATATATATATATATATATATATATATATATATATATTTATATATGAAATTTTTTTTATCATACCGTGATTTATATACAATCATGAAGCTAGAACTGTCGCTTAATATCACATTCACGCTACTTCGGGAATATCCCCGATGGGGAATTTATAAGTGATAAATGGATTGGTGCTGTCGGGTCTCGATCCCTCGACACGGATGCGCATCCAGCGACTCCAGTCGACGTTCTACCCACTAAGCTATCAAGAGAAGCAGCGCGAATCTGATATTAAGCGACATTTGTAGCTTCATGATTATATATATATATATATATATATATATATATATATATATATATATATATATATAGATAGATAGATAGATAGATAGATAGATATATTTACATTCATCAATGAATACATGCACGCAAGAATATATTGTACTAAAAGCATACAAGATTCATAAGGCATTTTGGAGTTAATTTCCTGATCGCAATCTGTAATTAAAAATGTTTTGCTAAATGAACATTATTCCAGCAATAGTTGTGTTAATAAAACTCGCCCCCTCCAAAAAAAAGAAAAAACTACGAACGTGAATCTCAAAGTAACTTGTAATTAGAAAAAAAAAGATCACTATAACAGATACTAATTAATATTTAATAGACCGAATTGCAGCATTAATTATAAAGGGGGGGGAAGGTTACTATTACTGTACATTATTCATTACACCGTAATTAAAGTTCCCCTCCCTCCCTCCTCATCCTTGGCCGGTGTTATTATTCTTTTAAAAGTCATTCTTATATTCGAACTCATTCTTCAATTCCAAATTGTTCTTCCCAATACCGACAAGAATTATTGGATAATAAGTGTAACGTTGCTAAGGAGTGCGAGCCTTATTATTATTATTAATATTACACGTCATACTCCCACTTCATATACATGTATATATAAATATATATATATATATATATATATATATATATATATATATATATATATATGTATATATACACATATATATAATGCATAATGTTGTTATATACTATATATATATATGTTATATACTATATATATGTCTTCTTCTTCGTTTTAACGTGTTTTTTTCCAATTTTCTATATGGGGTAAGCATATATAAATATATATATATATATATATATATATATATATATATATATATATATATATATATATATATATATATATATATCATTAGCACTCAATTCCCGACAAGCCTTAGCCCTTCTCCACTCCCGGGATCGATCTCGAACTTCCAGATAAAAAAAAATGAATAAAATCTAATGAGACAAACTTTCTAAAAAAAAAAAAAAAAAAGATGGATAACTGCAAACAAGCAAACAAGGGAATTAAAAGCTATTTTTAGGTGCAGCAGGCCCGCTGTTTATAGAAACTAATTATATGATGCTTTGTCGGCAACTGTATACGGAAGGTAAACATTCTACATATTTATTTCATAAACAAGACTTTCCAAAGGTCGGGAATTCTTCATTCTCTCGCACTAAAGATAAACGAAACAATACGGAAACAATTACCAATAAAGAGGGCAAGGACTTGAAAAACAAGTAAAAAAATGCGCCGAAGTTTCTTCGGCGCAATCGAGTTTTCTGCACAGCCGCTACAGCGTATAATCAACGCCACCGAAAATAGATCTTTCTTTCGGTGGTCTCGGTATAATGCTGTATGAGCCGCGGCCCATGAAACTTTAAACGCGGCCGGTGGTGGCCTATCCTATTTCGTTGCCAGAAGCACGATTATGGCTAATTTTAACCTTAAATAAAATAAAAATCACTAAGGCTAGAGGGCTGCAATTTGGTATGATTGATGATTGGAGGGTGGATGATCAACATACCAATTTGCAGCCCTCTAGCCTCAGTAGTTTTTAAGATCTGAGGGCGGACAGAAAAAGTGTGGACAGACTAAAGTGCGGACGGACAGACAAAGCCGGCACAACAGTTTTCTTTTACAGAAAACTAAAAGCAGTAAATCAAACACAAGGAAAATTAGTAAAAATACTCAATAAGACCGTAATAAGGCAAAATAAACAAAGGACATAAATAAAAAGAAAAGATAAACAAAGAATGACAGAAATAATTACCAGTAAAGAATGCAAGGGCATAAAAAACACAAAAATTATAGAAAATGAAAAAAAAAAAAAAATGGAATACGACAATAGAAAATGAGACAAAAAAAAAACAATAGAATACGACAATAGAAAAGAATATATAAAGAAAAAAGGAAACAATAAGTGACAAAAAAAAAATGAGGTAGATGGAGGAGCAGAAAGACTCGATAAAGTACGACAGTAAAAAGAATAGATAAGGAAAACAGAAAATAAAAAACTTAGCGTATTAAAAAAAAGAATTAGTCAAGCAAAGTGAAAGATAAAGAAAAACAATAAAATAAGACAGTATATAAATAAAGAAAAAACATAACAATGAAAAGTGGCAAATTAAAAAGACGCAGATGAAGGAGCAGAAAAAACTGGATAAAATGAGAAGCGAAGAATAAATAAATAAAGTGAAGGACAAACGAAAAGGCAAATAAAAGAGGAAGTTAGCCAACAAAAATAAACGATAAAAAATTAAATTAAATAACAGTAAAAAAGATTAAAGAAAAAAAACGGACAAAAATTGGCAAATAAAAAAACATAAATAAAGGGACAGAAAAAGCTCAATAAGACAATAAAAAGCATAAATAAAGCAATCAGTGGGAACAAAAAAAAAAAAAGGTAAATAAAAAAATTACATAGATGGGACAGAAAAAACTCAATAAGACAATAATATCTGAAAATCGAAGTACAAAAAAAAATTAAAATTTAAAAAAAAGAAACAGATGAAGGAGAGAGAGAGAGAGAGAGAGAGAGAGAGAGAGAGAGAGAGAAGAGAGAAAAGCTAAAAACTCCAGG
>NC_089794.1:21515102-21520102 GCF_040412425.1 Macrobrachium rosenbergii
TTCATGAGCGCATCTTTTGATGGGATTAATATAAAAATAAAAAGAAAAAAATATTAATAAAAACGAAGTTTTTGGGCAGTAGCGTAACTCATTTGAATATATATATATGCATACTATATACACACACATATATATATATATATATATATATGTATGTACGTATGTATGTATATATATATATATATATATATATATATATATATATATATATATATATATATATATATATATATATATATATATATATATATTCTAATAAAACGTTTTGGGATGAAGTTGCCACCCCATAACCCAATGGCCCTCCAACTCTTAGCAGCGACCAACCGCAGTCGACTGTCCACCAGATGTATCCTTCACTGTTCGGTTTACCAGAGGCACAATGGATTTCCCACGAAACGATCCCAAAGAATCTCCCCCATGGGATCGATCCCATGTGTCTCGTTTGTGAGCCGGAAATTATAGCACATTTCTCTGAGAATGAAATACAACGCAGGAAGTATCTCCAAGAGGGGATACATTTCCAGGAGGGATACAGCATTAGGATGTGTACAGTTGCTAAGTTAGAAAGGGATACAGATATGCACAAAGGGGGATGCAAGTCTTTACCGTAGTGATACGTTTGTTCGAGGGGATACACCTGTCAGTGTGAATACATTTGTAAGAAATCCGAAGTATACAACTGCTAGTTACTACTACTGTTAGAAAGGTATACAAATATGCAGCAAGGGGGATACGATTCTTTTCAAGGGGATACATTTGCTTGACGGGATACAACTATCAGTATTAATACATTTGTAAGAAATCGGAGGCACACCACTACTGTTAGAAAGGAAGGAATACAAATATGCAGCAAGGGGATACAAATCTTTACAAAGGAGACACGTTTGCTGGAGGGGGATACAATTGTCAGTGCGAATACTATTGTAAAAAAAAGAGTGGATGCAATTGTTACAAAGAAAACTCGAGAGACAATACTGTCAGAAAGGATGCAACCTTTATGAGGGGGATACAGCTGTCTATATGAATGCTCTTGTAAAAAGAGATAAAACTGAAAGAGTGGATACAATTCCTACATAGGAACAACACTGTCAGAAGCGATAAAACCTTTTTAAGGGGGGATACAACGCTTATACGTCGGATACAACACGAGTGGGACGTCTGTGACCTCCTTCAGTGGTTGCAAGTCAAGGGACTGCCCCTGAGGGGAAAAGGGAACCGGCAGGCAGGTTACCGCCCCCCGCCCCCCTTGGAGAAGTAGGTCCGACCGGCGTCCCTTATATAGAAGTGAAGATGATAAGAAGAAAGTGACACTGTATTTCTACAGATGCTATTGTTTTGTTTGTTTTTTATTTGCTTTTGTTTGCGTGGAAATTGCTGGCACGGTCATAAAGGATTTTGATTATATATATTGTCACGAAGCGTATCAAATACCTGCTTATTACATAACTAATTTAAAAATTTAAAAAATTACCTCACTTCAGCCAGATACCTGAACTCTCATAACAATAGGAATTACAACTGAGTAGCCTACTCTAAAGGTAACAGTGATCCCTTAAAAAACTTATTAATCACATGAAAAATCAAACTAAATTTATCAGAATATGTGTGAGGTTTCAACAATTAAACAAGAAATATTCTAGAGTAAAAGGGCATCACTTCATCAAACAACTTTAACTGTTTCCCTGGTCTTAACTCACTTTAGCAAAACTAAAAGAACAAAAACATGTTTATCACTGTGCCTTATGCACATACAATTAATCCTATTAACTGGTGGTCAATTAATGAAACACTTTAAAAAACAAATATTAAATACAAAAATTTATTTTTAAATTCAAAATCTATAATTAGAATTCACAATCTGAAAAATTTACTACTAATTGAAAATAACGCAAAACTTAATTAATTCTTGAATTAAATTATGAAACAAAACTAATTCACAAAAACTTTATCAGGAATTTAAATTAAGCAAAATTTAAACTACCAAGTAATACTCAAGATTTGAAAAGAAAACCTTAATAAATGAAAAATTAAATCAAGTATGCAATGTTAAATTACCAAGAAATATTTAAAATGCTACGTAAATAAATGTTACATCACAAACATAAAAAAAATGTGAAAATGTGAAGAGAGTGCAATCACAAGAACACACACAATTCCACAAAAGTTTTATCAATAATAATTTCACTAAGGCAAAATTTCCCTAACTTCTTATACCAGGGTATTAATAAGTAAAATTCACGTTATCTTCCACAAACTTGTGAAAACCTCTGTAAAACTCCTTTGCAGCAGCGCTAATTTCACTGAACACACTTTTTTACCAGGCGCCGTTACAAATTAAATAATTTGACTAAATTCAGATCTCAAAACTTAATACTAACATCAGTGACCGCAAATATACTACGTTAAAAGTAATCTCTTTCTAAGAACGAGAGAGAGAGAGAGAGAGAGAGAGAGAGAGAGAGAGAGTGGGAACCAAACTGACTGGTCTCAAGAATATGAATGAAACAGATTCCAGAATTCCAGTTGGCACATGAGACAACTACATGACGTCATTCAGGCATTTTGGTTACGAGATACCAAAAGAAAAATTTCTAGGAAGGTGACGTCACTCCCAGCAAACGTTTAGAACGCAATAGGGACTTGTTACTCTTTCTCTCAAAGCGGCATACGTGATCAGAGCCATGCATGTAACTTTGGGAAATCACTCGTATTCTTTTCGTATGGGACAAGGCTTATACAGAAATCTTTACACGATCGGAACATACTGCAATCGGCTAATTATGATTGACGTGTTTTATAAACAAGACTAAAAACCGAGTTGGCTTCCTGAACGAATCGGCAATTGTTATTTCAAACTGTCATCGCGTAATTCAAAATAGAGCGCTCTCTCTTGTCTCAACTGATGACAACTGAAATGAAAAAAGTCTTCGCTGAATACACACGTGTTCCTTATACTACGCTTTTATCAAGAATGATATTATTCATTCTAAACTCCGCTATTAAATTACTTAAATCATTAGATCTTTTGAGATCTGATGCCAAACTAAATACGACACTTCAATAATCACTATCATTACACATAACACATGATAAATAAAAGAGTAAATATATCAAAATATCGCATGATATACATATTACAAGGCAACATCATTAATATATATATATATATATATATATATATATATATATATATATATATATATATATATATATATATATATATATATATATATATATACTTTATATATATACATACAGATATACTTTATATATATATATAATCTATATTTATATACGTATATAAATATACATACTATTATGTCACTGCCTTCCGTTGTTTCTAAACCAGGAACCAGTTAGAATCCTGGGGGGGACAAAGCAGTTACCAATTACAATTCCCCTTGGGCCTAAGTTATCCCCAGGGTATAGTGAATTGGACATTAAACGGTACTTGTGGCTTAATATTTGTGTATGTATATGTGTGTTTGTGTATATATAGATGTGCGGTATATGTGTGTTTCTGTAAATATATATATATATATATATATATATATATATATATATATATATATATATATATATATATATATATATATATACTGTATATATATATATATATATATATATATATATATATATATATATATATATATATATGTGCGTGTGTGTGTGTCTGAATCCAAACAAACATTATCTGGTTAGGTAAAGTCACTGATTCATGGCCCTGCCCTAAAAATTCTGGTGAGTCAGTCTGCCGGGCAACACTGCCTTGACTTGTTTTGTATTCGTATTTTTTTCTTTCCTTTATCTATTACCGGTTCTTTATCAGTCTTTGTCTCTTGATTCTTTGTTCGTCTTCATTCAGGCAATTATATCTGTTACTTGCAAGTCTCATAATAATAATAATAATAATAATAATAATAATAATAATAATAATAATAATAATAATAACGTTAAAGGCGATAATTACCTCCAAATACCCCTAATTATTATCAAAGCACAGAATAAAATCATCAGTTATAACTACTTCAGGACCAGACCATCGGACCCACCATGTGTACAGAGAAGTATTAAAAATAAATTATAACAAAAAATTATTGTTGTTATAGAGGAAAGCTGCTAAAGATCCTTTTATTATTATTATTATTATTATTATTATTATTATTATTATTATTATTATTCAGAAGATGAACCCTATTCATAAGGAACAAGCCCAACGAAGGGACCTTTGACTTGAAATTCAAGCTCCCGAAGAATATTATGGCGTTCTTTTGGAAGAAGCAACAGAAGATAATTGGAAACGCAGAAAGAAGAGATCAGTTACTGGAAAAGACAGACAAGGATAAATAAATTACTTAATAAACGAATAGATAAAAATGTCAGTAAATATTACTTAATTACTGATAAAGTAGACGTGTTTGGGGAGCACACTACAGAAATGGCACAAAGAGACAGAATCGCTTAGAAGGAACAATCTAAATGATAAATGAACACAGTGATAAACAGATTAAAAAATAAATATTGATAAATCAATGACGAGGTACACGTATTTACGGGGTAAAATGAAAACAAGCCAAAAATTGGAATCACTCAGATGGAATAATAGAAAAGTAAATAATAAATATAAATAAATTATTGAGAAGGCTGACGGGTTTACGAAGACAAAATATATAAAACAATTCAGGAAGATGATCCAGTTACTCAGATGGAATTATGGAAAAGAAAAATAATATAAATAAATCGTTGAGAAGGTTGACGGGTTTACGAAAATAAAATATATGAAAAAATTCAAGAAGATGGAATCACTCTTACGGGATTATAGAACAGAAAAATAATAAATATAAATAAATCATTGAGAATGTAAAAGTGTTTACGAAAATTAAATATATAAAAAAATACAGGAAGAAGGTGGAATCACTCGAATGGAGTAACAGAAAAGAAAAATAATAAATATAAATAAATCATTGACAATGTAAAATTGTTTACGAAAATTAGATATA
>NC_089794.1:21530102-21535102 GCF_040412425.1 Macrobrachium rosenbergii
ACTCAGTCATGATTTAAGAGAACGTCGGCCTCTGTCGGCTGTTAACAATAATAAACCGGTGCTTATGTAGTATATAATTATATGTTTATTGATTTATCATTACTTATTTGTTTATTTTATATATTTTCACTGGTTATCTCCTGACCCAAGGACTTGTGTTGCCAGGCAGTCCTACTAGGCCTATAGGGCCCCCATACGTGCTCACGCCTAACCGTCAGTTGGAGTGACCTGAAGGACTGAAGAATTTCTTCAGCCTTATTCACGCACTATTCACTTCGGCTTACAGGAAATAAATGTCTCAGTCTCACTCAAAGTTCTTCTTGGGATTGTGTAGTGAGAGGCCGGAAGATATGGAGACACTGCGTCTGAGTGCGGCTTGCGTTGGTAATTATATCGACCACGAGGATCGCAATCGAGAAACATGGACTAAAGACGGGCAGTTGCAAGGACCGAGAGCTACATATGTCACACCAACATTTTGCCGGAAATATTACTTGAGAAATGCGACCGGTTCAATTATCTTTCTTAATTGTGAGACAAGACACTTGTACGAGAAAATCCTTAGCGGCCCTAGAAGGGTTGATATGCCACGCTTGAGATTCTTCGCAACTGGGCGAAGCGACAAGGATTTGAAATTCACTGCCGCCATTTCTGCTCAGTCACCGGGGAAAATCGTAAGGGAAACTTCCTAATCAATATGGTCTTCACCGAGGAAGCAGTATTTGAAGGTAAGCAAGTTATAATGCCAAACAAAAATTTAATTTGAGTTGATAATGTGCATGTAAAATATCCTCGTGCTGCGCAGTCGAAAGTTTGTTCGTTATTGCCGCCAGACTGCCATTGCTTCCTGGTGAGTTCGGCTCGTTTCGGCCGTGAGTTATGTAGGCCGTAAAAACCTTTACGTGCAAAATGGGCGCCGTGTTTAGTACCAGCCCCTTGGAGATGTGCGCAAAACATAAGATAGTGACGGTAATGAGCCTACAGAGGCCCAGGGGGGCTTTAAAATACCATTAACATAAGGTCTTGCGTTGTTTTGGATGTTACGGCCGAAACGACCAGGGCCGTTCCTGAGCATCTGTTGTTGGTCCGTATTTTCAACTTTTCTTCTTAGTTGGGTCATTATCATCAGCTTCACTATACAGTTGATGCCAAAAGAGTATCTTCATTTTCATTGGCAACTTTGCAACTCCTGACGTATGGAGACTATAGAAATGCGTAAAGGTATCAGTGACTGTTTCGTGAGTCATTATCAGTATATATACAGTACATGTCTGTGTACATGGGTATAGTTAAGAAGTATAAAAGTTTAAAATACATGTCGACCTAAATCAGATCTTCATAAACTTTACCAACTTTTTTTTGGGCTCCTGTGCCTTTATTAAGTGAAGTGCCCCCTTTTCGTCATTTTGAAACTAGAATGTCATAAGTCAGGATTAATAGAGTACTCTTAATCCTGGTCATAAGTAACGCTGCCTTTTTGTGCCAGTCAGAGTAGGCAGCACTTGATAGCTTCCAAATGAAGTCTGTCCTCTATATAGTTCAATAAAGGCCCCCCTCTTCTGTGGAGTCGACATCGCTAGCCAATACACAGACAATTGTACTCCCCGAAGTTCATGCTAAACCAGTGGTTCCCAACCTTTTATTTGGCCATACCCCACCTAATCACCTCTAAAAAACTGATGCCCCCTGTGGTGATATATAATTATTATTCAAAAAATGAACTCCTATTCACGTGGAGGAACCATAAAAGGCATTAACTTTAGGTTTAAACATTCTCGAATGGCCCCCCCCTTAAAAATCAGATTGCCTCCCTGGGGGGCGTACACCCCACGGGAACCACTGTGCTAGACTGATACTTCACTTCACACCTCCCCACACACACACAGTAACAGGTTGTCAGTATGCAAGTTTTTCGGTAATCACATCAACCCATCATTTCTCACCAGGACTCAGTCATTCAGTACAAACTACCTATTACCATTTTTTTTTTTTTAGTTTTATGTAAAAGAACACTATTGGGACGGCTTCGTCTGTCCTCCATCAGATCTTAAGAACTACTGAGGCTAGAGGGCTGCAAATTGGTATGTTGATCATTCACCATCCAGTCATCAAACGTACCAAATTGCAACCCTCTAGCTTCAGTAGTTATTTTATTTGAGGTTAAGGTTAGCCGGGGATCGTGCGTCTGGCAGCGCTTTCTATAGGCGTGCGACGCACTTGACCGCATCTGGGGAGCAACTGACCGTTGGCCGGTGGTAGCTGGTAGCTTTGTACAGCACCATACGCTATACAGATAACTCGATTGCGCCGAAGACTTCGGCTCATTTTTTGTTACATTTTGAAAACCGCTATTGCGTTTACACACAACGTAGCTTAGTATAAAATTACGCAAAGCCTATTCTTGCAACCGTTTCCAGGATAACTTGGCCATGGTGTTGTGGGATGAACTTGCCAGTCCTATACTCTTCCTTATACCATTAGCAACCCATCGGAGTCGTCTAAGTACCAATTAAGTTATTCACTGAATGGGCCTATACAGATACTTGAATTGACTGCTATGAGATTATTATTAATCCAAAATTATAAGATTATAATTATTCAAAATTCCTAAATATTCTCACGCTATAGGCCTAACAGATCATCAACTTGTTTAGCGAGCTTGTAGAGACTGGAGACTAGAAGGCTAAAAATATATATAATATAATGATCCCAACTCAACATATGATGACTGATGGTTGTGCTGACGTTTTAACAATCGAGATGACGGTCATTTTTCATCAGCCAGACTTTCCAAGGTCCCGAGAATCGGCCGAAATTGCAGATCAGCCATGACACAAAAGACTGCGTGTTGCAGCAGCGGTCTGCAGCTTCTCTCTCTCTCTCTCTCTCTCTCTCTCTCTCTCTCTCTCTCTCTCTCTAACACTTACAAACTTATATAATAGCTTGTTTTTTTTTGTTTCTCTCTGTAAAGCGTACTTACATTTTATTTATATTTCTCAGCGCACAAGTGAATTAGACCAACGTTCGATCCCCGAACCTGTTGGGTGGGAACGGTAGCCTATGTGACTGTTTCTCTATCAGTCAAGTTAGTCGACTATAGTGGGGCTTCACAGGGATAAAATGGGAGAGAGAGAGAGAGAATCACTGCTGTCAAAATATGTACCATCATATAATTGCAAACGGGAGGAGGTTGACAGGGTGTAATCGCCTACCGGCGCGAAGCCAGTCGTTATATACTCATGAGTTTCTCTCTCTTGCTTTTCACTCATACACACGCTTATATAAGCACCTCTCTCTCTCTCTCTCTCTCTCTCTCTCTCTCTCTCTCTCTCTCTCTCTCTCTCTCTCTCTCTCTCTCGCCCATTGTTGTAGCACTTTGTACCCAAGTGCGGTAAAGAAATGGTCAGCAGTATACTGCTCCTGAGGCATCTCTGTTCGGTCGTAAAAAAAATGAGTACTTCATTTGTGGTGAGTTTTGAGCGCAACAAGGAAATGCACTGGCCGCCTTCTCTCTCTCTCTCTCTCTCTCTCTCTCTCTCTCTCTTTATGTAGCCAAAGAGGTTTATCTTGTCCACAAGATATCTGGACCAGTCACTGACGAAATTCACTTGAGCTCTGTCGAATGTGGAGTGGTGTGTGGGTCTCAGGAGTGTCTATAGGCCTAAGGTCAGCTCGTTGGATTTCGAGATTATTTTGGATCTTGATGCAGTTCCTGGATGTTTTTTGTTTTTTGTCAGTTTCTGTGACGTCACACCACAACCCTTTGTTACAACTAGGACTAGCGAACAGTATTTTGATTTCAAAATCTCTCTAACTATAATATAGTTTTCTGAAAAAAAAACTATTGTGCCGGCTTTGTCCGTCAGCACGTTTTTCTGTCCGCACTTTTCCTGTCCGCCATCAGATCTTAAAAACTACTGAGGCTAGAGGCTGCAAACATACCAAATTGCAGTCCTCTAGCCTCAGTAGTTTTTATTTTATTTGAGGTTAAAGTTAGCCATAATCGTGCTTCTGGCAACGCAACAACACGGGCCAACACGGCCGACTGAGAGTTTCATGGGCCGCGGCTCATACAGCATTATACCGAGATGTATCTATTTCCGGTGGCCTTCACTATACCACCAAAAGCATGTTCGGTTCAGTTAGTAAAAGTTTGTATTGATAAAGTTTGGTCTTTAAATGAAAACAGACTCATCATTTGAAAAGAAGCGTGTTTAATATCACTCGGAAACGCAGAAGAAAGTAGGGAATTCCACAGTCTGAAAGCGAATGGTATTAGAAGTGAGGAAGTTGACTGACCATTGAGTTCATGGCTTTCAGATAGTATTTGTTATAGTGGTTAGTTAAACTACATTTGTATAATATTCAATTTCCTTTTGTCATTTTGTGCATGTTTTCATGAATTCAGTTTCTTGAATCTGAGTAACAAATAATTAGACATTTCTTCTGCGCAATCGGGTTTTCTGTGCAGCCGCTATAGCGCATAATCAAGGCTACCGAAAATGGATCTATCTTTCGGCGGTCTTGGTACAATGGTGTATGACCCGCGGCCCATGAAACTTTAAACACGGCCCGGTGGTGGCATATCCTATATCGTTGCCAGAAGCACGATTTTAGCTAACTTTAACATTGAAGAGAATAAAAACTACTGAGGCTAGAGGGCTGCAACTTGGTATGTTTGATGCTTGGGGGGTGGATGATCAACATACCAATTTGCAGCCCTCTAGCCTCAGTAGTTTTTAAGACCTGAGGGCGGACAGAAAAAGTGTGGATGGACAGACAAAGCCGGCACAATAGTTTTCTTTTACAGAAAACTAAAATGAATAACTAGAAAAAATAAACAAACACTCGTTGATGTAAAGATAACTTAAGTAATTCCCTGTTGTTTGGAAATCTAATTAATATAAACAATAGTAAAATATTTCGGTTTTCTATACTTGTAGTTTCAGGCTTCACTAAATCATCGACTGGAATAATCCCAAGGTTCCAGACTCGATAGA
>NC_089794.1:21540102-21555102 GCF_040412425.1 Macrobrachium rosenbergii
TTTACGATAAGTAAAAAAAAATTCAAATGAAATGTTTGCACGTCGTTTCAAGCCCATCACACTGCCTAGGGCTACTGCACATGCGTGGGTTTTCTATATCTGGCCTATGAAAACGGTCAATTCTAGTCCACCGACCTTTTCGTGGCTACTACTCATGCCAGGGTTGTTTCAGATTGACTTGTGATACTCTCCAGTTCACTTTCAAGCCTATCCCGATAATCGCAGGCCTAAAATCATGCTCGAGTTGGTGAGCTATGCTGACCTGGCTTGGAATTTGATCTCTCGAATCGTGACTTCTCACGCAATTGGTACGAGGTCTTTTTGGTCCCATTGTTAAACGAATTCCGTGGAAATTGTTAGAATTTGCGCCGAACGTGAATCAGTTCTTTAACTTTTTATCAACAGGCGTAGTATTAAATGTCAAATATACGTGCCCTACGTGCAAGAGCCAAATATACGCGCCCTACGTGCAAGAGTATTGTGGAGTTGAACGGAAAAAATCCGGTCTAGGTGAAGAATTGTTAAAATTCCCCGAATGGGCGCCAGGTTTCATGTTTTTATGGGCGCAGTTGCTACCTCCTGTACCACCCTTAAAAGTCAATGGTAACCTCACCCCAGTAGCCAAGGTACATTCTATTATGCAAAGTATCCGTTTAAGGTTAGGTTAAAGGAAAGGTAAGTTAGCATGCATGTGTTAAAATAGGGAACGATGGGGTTCTAGGTCGGGTTAGGTTAAGGGAAAGGTAGGCTAGTAAACATTTGCGTTAAAATAGGGTATGATGGGTGTTCCCCCTTCCCCTAGCCAGGTGGGTGTTCCCCTTTCTCCTAGCCAGGTCAGGGCGCGACGCCAAGGTCAGATTAGGTTAATGGAGGGTAGGCTAGCATGCTTTCTTGTTGAAATGTGACCTAAACCATTACTGCAACTTAAGATTTTCGGTACAGCTATTGCAATATTTCATTTCATCTTTTTGTTTCACAGTTCTTTCATAGGCCTAGTTCTTCCCATGGAGGTTTTCTATATAGTTACATAAGTAAAATTTTACTTTAAATAATTGTCGCATTTCGAACTTGATAATATAATTTTCATATATTTTAATATATGTGTTTTGAACATAACCTTGGGTATGTACCCAGTCTTGACCCCTAGTTGCATGATATTTGAAAACATTCCGTAAGCTGACCTTAATCTCAGTGAGAATGTCAATGGGATTAAAGTCCTTCCATTTCACTGGGTTTTTCCCCCCACCTAAAATAAGCCCCTCTTTCCCACTGTGGCCCCGAAACTGTGGGATATAAGGGTGGGGTCCACTGGATGGGGTCCACTATCTCTAAAAGTGCTCATTTGAGATCGAAACGACATTAAGAAACGTTCAACTCACATTAAAACGCAGGGCGGTAGTGCCGTCAGTGCACCTCATGCGGTGCACTGTAGGCATTACTTAAGGGTCTTTGCAGCGTGCCTTCGGCCCCTAGCTGCAACCCCTTTCGTTCCCTTTACTGTACCTCCTTTCATATTCTTCCATCTTACCTTTCACCCTCTCCTAACAGTTGATTTGTGGTGCAACTGCTTTGAGGTTTTCCTCCCGTTACACCTTTCAAACCTTTTACCCCTGTTACGCCTTTAAAACCTTTCACCGTCAATTTCCGTTTCGGCGCTGAATGACCTCATAGGTCATTACAGTGCATGGCCTTTAGCCTAAATTCTATATTCAATTCAATTCAGTTCAGCTCACATTAAAACGTTGGAAAGTGACATTTCCAAATCAAAAATGCGATAATTATATCTCATTATTTCTTATGAAATGTGTTATCACAACTTAAAAAAAATGAAGGCTTAGGTTTCTCTGCCTTGTTTCAGCATAAAAACATCTACGTTCAGTGAAGTCAAACGAGAATTCATTTTTGTTTGAGGCTACCATGAACGCGCGTTTGTACTAAAAAAAAATGTAAACGTTTTTTATGAATAGAACCTTTACTTTAAAAGAAAACGTAAACATCTGGCTGTTTCATGGGAGACTATAAAGCTTGAAATCGTGTGAACGTATTTTCGATATACTTTAATATATATATATATTTTAAAATATTAAGGAAAAAGTATCCGGCCACGAGACGAGTTAAATGATGGAGACTAATATCTTTATTTAAAGGCAGTTTTCAAGCAAACATTCTTGCAGTTTCAAGCAAACTATCTTCTTTCTTCTTCGTCTTCATCTTTGCCCATTTCTATATGGTGGTTGTTTGTTTTCTACCAGCCTTCTCCACCTTCCTCTCTCCAGTGAATCCTAACTTTTTAGACCTTTCTCCCGCATGTCATTTTTGTCCTTCCATCAGGACTTGCGCCTTCCAATTCTCCTCCTCCCCACCTCTACCCACATGCAAATAAGAATTCTTTTTACAGACCTGGCCATCTTCTCGCCGCGTGATAAGACCAAACCAGTTTAGTCTTCTTTGCAAGGCTTTCTTCGACGCTCCCACTACCTGAACTGTTCCTTTTATAAATTCATTTCTGATCCTGTCTCTTTTTGTGACTATGCGCGCCCATTCTCAAGCAATGAATGTTCGACAGAAGAGGAGTGCAAAGAATACTTGGATCTGCAAAAAAAAAGCAACTCAGACTAAACGAGTATAAAGCAGTTGCGTCATTTCAGGTTTTCTGGGGCGGGGTGGGACAAAGGTTTAGAATTTAAGGTATGGGTGGGGTGGCCAGCGAAGCGAGCCCTTCAGCTGGGGGTAGGGGGTGGCGGTAAGCCGCCCCGCCCGAGAAATATTTGGAAATTTGTGCTCATTTAGAGCATTTTGAAGCCGTGTAAGAGCTGCATTGAGTTAACAAAGCAGCAGACATTATTATTATTATTATTATTATTATTATTATTATTATTATTATTATTATTACTCCTTCAAAGCCTGGGGGGCAAACCGAGTCTTGTAGGGGGCAAAAGTGTCTTGAGGGGGGGAAAGTGTCCCCCCCATGACGTTTAAAAGCCCTATTTGGTATAAAGCCATTTATTGTATACAGAAGTAGTCAGATTTTAGGCTGATCTTCAAATGAGGAACAGCTGTCCTTGATAAACCCCGGTACTGAATTAACCAAGGTTAGGCTGAGGACAATAAGAATTACTGGTAATGTTTAGTTTCTGTTTTAAAGCTCCTTCGAATATCTTGTGCAGACTAAACAGTATATATACCTGGACTATTTATATTAAAATTCTAAGAGGCTTTTGAAGACAGGACTTGAATAAACAGTATGTTCATTTGTACTAACATTCTAAGAGGCTTTTGAAGACAGGACTTGAATAAACAGTATGTTCATCTGTACTAACATTCTAAGAGGCTTTTGAAGACAGGACTTGAATAAACAGTATGTTCATCTGTACTAACATTCTAAGAGGCTTTTGAAGACAGGACTTGAATAAACAGTATGTTCATCTGTACTAACATTCTAAGAGGCTTTTGAAGACAGGACTTGAATAAACAGTATGTTCATCTGTACTAACATTCTAAGAGGCTTTTGAAGACAGGACTTGAATAAACAGTATGTTCATCTGTACTAACATTCTAAGAGGCTTTTGAAGACAGGACTTGAATAAACAGTATGTTCATTTGTACTAACATTCTAAGAGGCTTTTGAAGACAGGACTTGAATAAACAGTATGTTCATTTGTACTAACATTCTAAGAGGCTTTTGAAGACAGGACTTGAATAAACAGTATGTTCATTTGTACTAACATTCTAAGAGGTTTTTGAAGACGGGACTTGAATAAACAGTATGTTCATTTGTACTAACATTCTAAGAGGCTTTTGAAGACAGGACTTGAATAAACAGTATGTTCATTTGTACTAACATTCTAAGAGGCTTTTGAAGAAAGGACTTGAATAAACAGTATGTTCATTTGTACTAACATTCTAAGAGGCTTTTGAAGACAGGACTTGAATAAACAGTATGTTCATTTGTACTAACATTCTAAGCTTTTGAAGACAGGACTTGAATAAACAGTATGTTCATTTGTACTAACATTCTAAGAGGCTTTTGAAGACAGGACTTGAATAAACAGTATGTTCATTTGTACTAACATTCTAAGAGGTTTTTGAAGACAGGACTTGAATAAACAGTATGTTCACTTGTACTAACATTCTAAGAGGCTTTTGAAGACAGGACTTGAATAAACAGTATGTTCATTTGTACTAACATTCTAAGAGGCTTTTGAAGACAGGACTTGAATAAACAGTATGTTCATTTGTACTAATATTCTAAGCTTTTGAAGACAGGACTTGAATAAACAGTATGTTCATTTGTACTAACATTCTAAGAGGTTTTTGAAGACAGGGCTTGAATAGACAGTATGTTCATTTGTACTAACATTCTAAGAGGCTTTTGAAGACAGGACTTGAATAAACAGTATGTTCATTTGTACTAACATTCTAAGAGGCTTTTGAAGAAAGGACTTGAATAAACAGTATGTTCATTTGTACTAACATTCTAGAGGCTTTTGAAGACAGGACTTGAATAAACAGTATGTTCATTTGTACTAACATTCTAAGCTTTTGAAGACAGGACTTGAATAAACAGTATGTTCATTTGTACTAACATTCTAAGAGGCTTTTGAAGACAGGACTTGAATAAACAGTATGTTCATTTGTACTAACATTCTAAGAGGCTTTTGAAGACAGGACTTGAATAAACAGTATGTTCATTTGTACTAACATTCTAAGAGGCTTTTGAAGACAGGACTTGAATAAACAGTATGTTCATTTGTACTAACATTCTAAGCTTTTGAAGACAGGACTTGAATAAACAGTATGGTCATTTGTACTAACATTCTAAGAGGCTTTTGAAGACAGGACTTGAATAAACAGTATGTTCATTTGTACTTACATTCTAAGAGGTTTTTGAAGACAGAATTATAAAATCTGGTTTTTGCACCATTAAGAGACAATTACTTGCCTCGACTTATTCCGAAATGCAGTATAATTCTTACCTGTGTGGTCCAATCGAAATGAATCACAGCCCACAGATGAGATTTATAAATCCTGTTGCTGCTACTGAAGGCAGTGTTCAAGATTGGTGTTGAATGGTGAGCTCAAGTTCACTGGTGTTACGATCAGCTCGACACAGTTATCTGTATTAACGTCCATTGTTCCATTTCTCTGAGCTCCATTTATTTGCAGAAGTGTAATCTTCCTTATACTGGAGTGCTCTCTTTTTGCAAACTGTTCCTCTTGTTTCTGCGGTTTCGCTGCAGTACCTGTAATCAGTATAGTACCATTTTCAGACCTGCTTTTTCAGTGCTTCTTTCTTATTTTGTTGTGATTCAGTTTTGAAGTTACATCTGTTGTCCGTTTTCTCTAATCTTTTGCATTACTCCATACTTTAATATATTAAACAGCCGTGGAGACATAACGCACCCTTGTATCGGCCCTGCGTTTACCCCAGATCCAGTTCTGTAAAACACACACACACACACACACACACACACCACTGTTACCACGGAAACTTTTAACTGCTCTCATCATCCCATTCTTCATTCCCTGTACCGTATTTCCATAGCAGCTCCCATATTGTCTCTCTCTCTCAGTTCTGCCGCAAGTGTTTCCTAGGCCTATGTTTGCCAAATCGTGCTTTTTTGTTCCTGTAGCCTACATCTGAACTTCTCATGCAACTGTTTCATAGCAAATATTTGATCCACTTGCCTTATATATATATATATATATATATATATATATATATATATATATATATATATATATATATATATATATATATATATATATTGTTGTGTGTGTGTGTGTGTAAATCTTTCCCCATTAGACCAAAGCAACGGCACGAACTCACCATTGCAACATGACAACCGCTGGTTTATTTTTGATTGCTAATTCACTACACTGTTTATTCTCATTATATGCGCAGTCATTTTCTTATCAAGCTGACATAAGCCAGTAACTATTTTAACTTTGATCCCAAACTTGAGGGCAAATTACTTTTGTGGCAGACAATAACGAAAAAGCCGTCCACTCTTCACGGGACGAAGTAACTACAATTGTTCATCCTTTTGTGCAAATGTTGAATAAGTAATTATCCTATTTCGTTATTTTTTTATATTTTTTACTTAACAATGAAGATTGCGCTTTGGCTGTTATTTAATTTAATTGCATTATTACACAAAATACTGAAAAACTCAGATTTTTTTAAAAGTTAATTGTGTATGTTTTTACTGCAAATGTTAGATAATGCAGTATGCTAATTCATATAATATAATCATGAATATTCAGGGCTTAAGAACAAATGAAGAGTTACAAGGAATTAGGAATTTAGGAATAGTGCCAAAACCAACGTGTGATCTTAGATTGTGGCAGAAGAAGAAGGAGAGGAAAAAAGGAAAAAAATAGGAATAACGGGACAATTGAAGGTCAATGACAACCCAAAAGCTGCTCTCCCATCCCGAGACAGTGAGGGAGAAGAAGAAGAACGAGGGAGGCACTAAGCGTCATCCTTGTCGCAAGCCCCCAGGCGAAACTTTCGAGTCAAGAAACAACGCATAATGACGACGCCACCGCCGCAGCCTCTTGTCACAACAAGAGGGACGGCTACTCCGTTGAAGGAGTAGGAGGCTGGAGGACCCTTCTCCAGGCTGGCCTTTGTAAGTGCGAATTACAGTAAGTAGCCTTTCAATCAGAGCAGTTTCTTAAGGGGCCTTCTTGAACAGCGATTTTTCAATTCCTCTTTCTGTCCTGCTCTGGGTTTGCTCACAGATCTCTTCTGTGAGCCGATGTTTGTTTGCGGAGGTGTGTTGACTGATACTTGTCGCTTCTTGTGCGTTTGTTTGTGTGTGTGTGTGTGTGTGTGAGAGAGAGAGAGAGAGAGAGAGAGAGAGAGAGAGAGAGAGAGAGAGAGAGTGAGTTTGATACTGTTAGCAAAATGTCTCTAAACTGACAGCATAATAGGGTGACCCATCTCTAGATGGGTGTGTCTGTATGTGTGTGTGGGAGGGGAGAGAGAGAGAGAGAGAGAGAGAGAGAGAGAGAGAGTGAGTTTGACAGTGCTAACAAAATATCTCCTAAATTGACAAACGAACTTTGAAGAAGCATGGCACAAAGGTTCATAATATGGTGACCAGCCTTAATCTAGGTAGATGCGTCTGCGAGTGTGTGTGTGTTTTTAATAAATTTCTACTCGGTAGTTAGTCTACTGTGGTGTATTGCATTCAGGTTAGAGAAACAAATCATCCCACCAAATGCAGGAAGATCGCACTTATTTGAGAAATGCACTCGACAAGAATAAACTAGGTATATATATATATATATATATATATATATATATATATATATATATATATATATATATATAATTCACTTTTACACTTATAACACAACCCCACGTGCCTCCTCTTGGGACATGATCGGCATATTTACGTTTTGCCAACCCCGAGAAAGTGTTACAGATAAGTTTCTCAATTGATGATTTATGTGAAGGTAGATACATAATTATAAAGCCTGTCTTTATTTTACTGTGCTGTTGATTATCAAGAGAGACAAAGGGTCAGGAATCTTTTTTTTTTAAGTAGACCTCTAACTTCGAACAATTATTATTATTATTATTATTATTATTATTATTATTGTTCTGTAGATGACACCTATTCATATAGAATAAGCCCACCAAAGGGGCCACTGACTTGAAATTCAGGCTAACGAAGAATATGGTGCTTATCAGGAAGAAGTCGGAGGAGGTAAAGTAATAATAATAATAATAATAATAATAATAATAATAATAATAATAAATTTTAGTTTTCTGTAAAAGAAAGCTATTATGCCGGCTTTGTCTATCCGTCCGCACTTTTTCTGTCCGCCCTCAGATCTTAAAAACTACCGAGGCTAGAGGGCTGCAAATTGGTATGTTGATCATCCACCCTCCAGTCATCAAACATACCAAATTGCAGCCCCGTAGCCTCGGTAGTTTTTATTTCATTTAAGGTTAAAGTTAGCCATAATCGTGCTTCTGGCAACGATATAGGATAGGCCACCACCGGGCCATGGTTAAAGTTTCATGGGCCTCGGCTCACACAGCATTATACCGAGACCACCGAAAGATAGATCTGTTTTCGGTGGCCTTGATTATACGCTGTAGCTGCTGTACAGAAAACTCGATTGCGCCGAAGAAACTTTGGCGCATATTATACTTGTTTACTATTTTTTATTACTAAAAATGCTCATACACCCATTAGGAACACAGTACAAAGGTCTTTAACACCCACAGAGAGAGAGAGAGAGAGAGAGAGAGAGAGAGAGAGAGAGAGAGAATAAGAAGTGACTCACAATCAAATGTAAATGTGAAAGGTAATTGATTAATTGAATGGAATTTCTAGCGACGCTGATGATGGTCTGTTGAAGTAGATAACGTATATGCTATTTTATTCTCGAGGTCGGGTGGATCTCTCTCTCTCTCTCTCTCTCTCTCTCTCTCTCTCTCTCTCTCTCTCTCTCTCTCTCTCTCTAACCTGAGATGGGCTGACTGTCAAGGTATTGTAAAACGCAATAAAAGTACATTTAAATATACATTATATCAATAAGTATTGCTAGAATAACAATTATGTTTTGTTCTTTTGTTTTTTGTTCGTTTTTATTCTCTCTCTCTCTCTCTCTCTCTCTCTCTCTCTCTCTCTCTCTCTCTCTCTCTCTCTCTCTCTTCACTTTGTTTCACTTTGGTTTTATGTACAGCCCTCCACAGGGATGATTCCATCTCCGGCGGGCCCTTGTACGTTTTCGAAATCAGGTGCTTCTTATATTTTATCATTGCCTTACAGTGTTTTCTCGTCAGTATGGTAGCTCCTGCAGAGTAGAAGAGTCTCGAGTTCCTTTTTAAATTTACCTCCTCCTTGTACACTCTTCACTTCAGGCGGTATTTTGTTGAATATCTTAGTGCGCAGTCACCAATGCTTTCTCGCCTGACTTACAATTCTGGGTTCAAATAGCCTGTAAGCTTCACTTGCTTTGTGATTACAATATTCATTTCGGGTCTGAAGAAACTTGAGCAGTTTCTCAGATATGTTGGTTCATCATATTTTAGTGCTTTAAAGACTGTAAGTAGTATTTTGTGTTCTATTCTAGCTTTTACTGGGAGCCAATGTGGCTCAATTAGTGCTGGGGTTATTCTGTCACGGGAACGTAGTCCTTTTAATACCCTGGCGGCTCTGTTTTGTACTCCTTGCAATTTTCTTAGGCAGTTAGGGAGACCGTAGGATATATATAACTATATATATATAGTATATATATGTTTTATATATATATATATATATATATATATATATATATATTATATAATATATATTTATCTATCTCTAATTTCTCTCTCTCTCTCTCTGAAAGAGGGACCAGGCTCTGCCAAGGTCTGCAAATAGAAGAGATGCGTGACCAGGTACATGACAAGAAGTTTATGTCAAGAACAAGCGCGTGTTTGTCATAACGACGAGTTTATATAGAAAACAAGCACGTGTTTGTCAGAGGAACGAGGAAAGAATCTAAGTTGAAGTTGAAGTAAGTCTACAGAAGAAGAAGAAGAAGAAGAGGGAGAAGAAGAGGGAGAAGAAGAAGAAGAAGAAGAAGAGGGAGAAGAAGAAGAAGAGGGAGAAGAAGAAGAAGAAGAAGAGGGAGAAAGAGAGAGAGTTATAGTACTAGGATTTAATTACTTCAAGGTTGGAGCGTCACTTTTGTCGGACACTACTAAGAGCAGTCTGCCCGTAGCAGTAGCACCCTAGAGGAAAGACGCGCTTTCGTGTAGGCTTAGTATGCGGGAAGTAGCCCGCGAGGTTTTTTAAAATCAAGGTATATAGATATAACGGTATATATACCTTGTTAAAATCTTTCCTCGATTCTAGGCCATCGGCGTCGTCCCGGCCTCTTTTTCAGTGCCAGCACAGCTAGGTCTAGGTTTGTGTGTCGCCCTTCTCTGTGGCAAAACTTAACAAGACAGTGAATGCTATGACACAAAATAAAGATCAAGATGCAAGAATAAATAGTCCTAGACCGCACGACGAGTCAAGTGGACGGCTCAAGCTATGGACGTGCATAGGCGCCACCGGGGCGACCGTCCCGCCATTACTGCTTATGTTTGTGACGTCACTGGTAGGTGACCATAGAAGAAAACCAGGAAATGAAGGGTCACTGTGGGAAATGCTTGCCCACACACGCACATTCTTTCTCTCTTCCATGACCTTAGTTATCAATAACCTTCCATACGTGTTTTCATTGCCATTTGGCTAATGCCGTAGGCCTACCTGTGTTAATCCGGGCTACTGTAGGTGTGTCTCCCAAGGTAAAAATAGTTATGAACCTCATCTGTTTTCTTTTATGATTCCTTCCAGTTATTTCGTGTATACACATACATATATATACAGTATATATATATATATATATATATATATATATATATATATATATATATATATATATATATATATATATATATATATTGATGACAGTTTTAATTATCATCAGCAATCCATATCATTCAATATAAAAAGGGATAAGAAAAGTCTGTTTAAATTTTGTGCTGCTTAATGAAAGAACATAAAGAAACGGGATAACAAGTATAACTAGTTACAACTTTGTTGTGACAGGTGCAATCTCTTGACTTCTCTGAAGATGTTTCTGTTCAGGACATATTCTAAGAAAAAAAAATATACAGAAGCACCCCTAGCCTTTGAAATAATAATACTAATAACCTGTTTGCTTCTTTAACTCAATAAAGCTCTTATATGGCTTCAAAATGCGCACAAATTTCAAAAAATTTCTCGCGGGGCTTACAGCCACCCCACCTATATCATAAGTTCTAAATCTTCCCCCCCACAAAGAAAAATCTGAAATGACGCCACTGCCCCCAAGAATATAATGCCATGGAAACTGTAGTAGCAAAACATCTTGGACGTTACAACGGCAGAATACGCAAAAGATGATCTTAAAGAAAGCATTGAGAGGAAAAATGATTGGGCTGAAGTGGATGAGCAGTTCCCACACCATGAAAATATAGTTTGGAACGCCGAAGATGGCAAAGAGAACTATAGAAGGAGGCTTTTTTTTTATATATATAGCCTACCAATACATTCCAAGTCAATATACTGAACAGGGTACATTTGTGAAATTGTCATTTTGTTACAAATGCTACTCTTACGAGCTTCTGTACAAGGAATGTTCCAAAGATGATAACTTCAAAATATGCTCTGAATGCACACCATTTGATCAATACATACAAAGAATGTTGAGAAAATGCAAAGAATGCAATCAACAACATAGAACTTTAGCAGCGAAATACCCAGTGAGAAAGGATCTAACAAAGAAAAAAGTGCAAGAGATATGCATCATCCAGTACAAGGAACGATACAGCTTACTCTAAAATAACAGCCACCAATACAGGAGATTGCCAGGCTAATGCAAATAACATCCAAAACAATACAAGCAGTGTACAAGAAGAGACGAGAATTACGACGATAAATTTATCAATAAAACTGGGGCTGCGTCAAGAAGGATTCTACCCCTCAGTAATAAACGGCATATTGGCACATAACAATTTACCAACAATACATTTTTCTGAAGGCACAATAAACCTGATGGCAAGCACCATGAGAAGGAATAATAAAAGACAAGAAAACCGTAGAAACAAAGCAGAAGAATTTCAAGCAACTCAGGACATAAACACAGCAGAAGGTTCAGATGAACAGGAAAAGTCACAATAATCTTTCCTAGATAGTGACCCCCAAGGGTTTCAACCCGGCATGTATCCACCTTTGCGGCGTGTTTAGTACAAGCCCGTTGGGGATTTCCGTATAAACATAAACAAAAGACTGTAAATATCTTAAAGATAATGACCCCCCAGATATATTGTGAATTTTCCCCCCTCTGTGAATTTATTATCAGCCACCATAATGTGACTCTTTTTTCCTGTGATTTTTTTTCCTAGCCAAAATTGTAAATTTTTTTCCTAGCCAAGATTGACTTTTTTCCTGTGACTTTATTACCGGCCACCTCGGACTCAAACTCACCAATTCCTCCCTCAGGACGCATAAGTTTGCAAGAAACACAGCATCAGTTAGCAGAAGAAATACAAAAGCCTCACTACAAAGCTTCTCAGACTTCTCCCATTCTCCCATGTTGCAAAATCCACAAGGATCCACTCATAACTCTCTTGTCCTTGTTAGTGGACAGCCTTCATTAAGTCTGCTAATATCTGCTGCATGATGCGGATTTGTTCTGTGTCTATGTTGTTCAATGAATTCATTAACTACTGCCACATGTTGGTTGTCGAATTTTTGGTTGTCCTCCTGCGTTATCTGGAAATTTTCTTGCCAGTAGGCCTTGTGCAATGCTTCTTTCTCTTGGTCATCATATATTTTTTCATTCCTGTGCTTTATGTATGGTGATGCATTAGTTTTGCTTCCCATCAGTCTTGAAATGCCAGTAGCCAGGAATACCAGAAAACATAGAAAAATGAAAGAAAAATAACACGTAATTATTAGACCACTATAAGTTAAAAAGTATACATTAATTTAACCAGACCACTCAGCTGATTAACAGCTCTCCTAGAGACGGCTGGCCCGAAGGATTAGACTTATTTTACGTGGCTAAGAACCAATTGGTTACCTAGCAACGGGACCGACAGCTTATTGTGGAATCCGAACCACATTATAGCGAGAAATGAATTTCTATTACCAGAAATAAATTCCTCTAATTCTTCATTGGCCAGTCGGAGAATCGAACGCGGGCCTAGGAGAGTGCTAGCCGAGTGCGATATCGACCCATCCAATGAGGAACTATTAGACTACTATAACTCGAATGGATTCAACTCTGCGAAGAACCAAAAGAATTCAACGTAACATGAAATTCTGGAAAACAAAAATTTGAATTATATAGTGATATATATACATATATATATATATATATATATATATATATATATATATATAAAATATATATATTATATATATATATATATATATATATATATAATATATATATATATATATATATATATATATATATATATATATATATATATATATATATATATATATATATATATATATATATATATATATATATATATATATATATATATATATATATATATATATATATATATATATATATATATATATATATATGTATAATATTAGACAAAATAATAGATGACTTCTAGACAACTTTTCAGCAGTCCAAATTCAAACTAACAAAGGACCAATACCAGGACTGCAATTCGGACAGAGAGGACTATCCAGACGTAAGAGAAAGGCCAAGAATAGCAAGAACACAAAACACAAAGCTAAAAATGTTTAGGAATATGAACACAAATGTTAAAATCCATATCTATAAAAGTCTAATAAGACCTATAATGGAATATCCACCAGTACCCACGTGTTTAGCATCGACCCCCTATATAAGGGCATTACAAAAAGTCCAAAACAAGATACAGGCAGTCCCCGGTTAACGGCGGGCTCGGTTAACAGCGATCTGGTTTATGGCGCTTGTCTAGAGACGAAAATCGGCAATTTTCGGCGCCGAAAATCGCCTATTTCCGCTTATCGGCGCCGATAATTGGGTATTTGCGCCGATACATACCTAACAGAGGCGCCGTAAACCGGAAATCGGCGCTTTTCGGCGCCGATAACCCCCGAAAATCGCCGAAAAAGCGCTGGACATCGCCGATTTTCGGTTAGCGGCGATTTTCAGTTATCATCACACCCTTAGAAATGGAACGCCGCCAATAACCGTGGACTGCCTACAAAGGTCCGCACTGAGAAACTGTCAGGAAGATGATGATCTGAATAAAGAACAGTTACACAAAAAATACAAAGTAGAACCAATTGATCAGGGAATATACAGACGTGCAGCCAAAATATGGAGTAAACCAGTCCAACACAGGGGAGAATTAACAGAGGAAACGGAAGCAGACGGGAGAAACTACCCAAAAACAGACCACAGACGGTGGAGAAGAGCCAGGTGGTCTCTAGATCTTGGACAGAGCTGCGCCTGAGAAGACCTCCCTACACTCTCTGGACCTTGGAGAAGAGTATCTTCATATATTCATCGTGGTGGACCTCAACCATTATACTGTAAATAAATGTCTCGTGTAAATATATCGCATAATCATTATTATAACAGTTAATATTAAGGTTAAAATAAGAAAAGTTGCAATTTTCTCTACATGGAATTATACTATTAAGAAATAAACTTTAAAATATATAGTCTGTACAATTCAATGTGTTAATATAGTGCAAAATCATTTTTGTAATATGTTAATATTAAGGCCATATTAAAAAAGAATTGTACCTTCATCTAAATAAAATTGTGGCTAAACCACACTTTACTCTTAACAAATACTTAACTTTCTAAACTATTCCCCCTAACATAGTTACCTAGCTAACTGCCGTCATTCTTTCATCCGTATGGGTAGTGCTGTCAGCGCACCTCACGCGGGGCAGTGTAGGCATTACTTAAGGTTCTTTGCAGCGTGCCTTCGGGCCCTACTGCAACCCCTTTCGTTCCTTTTACTGTACCTCCTTTTGATATTCTCTTTCTTCCTGTTACACCTTTCAAACCTTTTACTGTCAATTTTCGTTTCAGCACAATGACCTCATAGGTCCCAGTGCTTGGCCTTTGGTCTAAATTCTATATTCAATTCAATTCGTCATTCTTCTTTCACACATCTGACCTATCAGCTAATAATAATAATAATAATAATAATAATAATAATAATAATAATAATAATAATGTTATTAATAATTATAATAACAGTAGCAAAGCTAGCTCAAATCTGGTAGGCTTTCAAAAGTAAGGAAATGAAGAATACCAATTCAGACTAGTTATGGTATAGCAACGCCACGCCAGATAGCCTACAATCAATAAATTACACCAGCATTTGAATGTACAAATTCCGTTGCTGCTTTAAGAATAAATTGTCCGAAGAAGAAGCGTGGAGAATCTGGCAGTGGACATAATCTTGTTATTTTTCCTCTCAGG